>NC_136273.1:73640713-73795713 GCF_964187855.1 Myxine glutinosa
TATATGTGTGTGTATATATATATATATATATATATATATATATATATATATATATATTAGGGTGCATCAAACGCCCTTAGGTTCTTGGATTTTAATGTCTATTCTCTCAAATGTTACACTTGTTGGTAGAAGTATGTATGCAAAAAATAAATGAAATCAGAGGTGGTCCTGGGTGGCCACCGGCCACTTTTATATATTTAGGGCCATTTTCGGGGCCGCACTATGTAAAAATGTTTGATTTTGTTATTTTACACCCAAACCTAGTCATGTTTGGTATCAAATTGAAGGTCTTGATGAGAGGAATACAAATATAACAATTTTATGCAAAAAACGATGGTTTGATAATTAGTTTGTATTTTTACATGAATGAAATCGGAGGTCTAATCGTGGGTCCCATACTAGTAGTCTAATAATATCCTTTATTTTCTTTCAGATGGCAGATAAGAAGACCAGATTAGCAAGTGCCATTTTTGGTCTTGGCAATGCTTTTACAGAAGCAGATGGTACATTGACAGGAGTCCGCCTCCCAACTTGCCGGCAGGTTCTTCGATGCGTGATGTGGTACATCCAGAAAGAAATATGTGAAGGCAAACAAACTCAGCCACTGAAATGGAAATCTGCCAGCATCGTCCTTATCCAGCTGAAAAAATTCTACACTAAAGCAAATATTCCTATGCTTTCAGACCATCAATGCTGCAAACTAATACTTGACCTTCTTAATGACAATAACAAATTGCGTCAAATACCTGTTTCTCGCCGAGAATCTCCAAGCACTTTGGCTAAGTTGCAAACCATGAATGAACGTCTTGATAAGACCTTTGGTGTATGGACAAAAGATGCAATGACAAACATTAAGAATGAGGAAGATAGAGTATTTTTAGAGTCAATGAAATCTGACAGAGTAGCCTCATTTGGTGGTGTTGACAAGAAGAAAGTTGATAAAGATCATAGAAAAGAAAAACGCCTCTTAGCGGAAGCTTCAAGACGAGAACGTCATGAATCATCCAGTGTACAAGAGATGACAATTAGTTCTGTATGCTCTGATGATAGTGACTCTGCAGATAGCTTGGAAGAAACTGAAGAAGAGGCGATTCCAGAGTTTCAAAGGAAGCGTAGTCACCACAGATCAACATATGCAGGTACATCTGCCTTTATTCCTCATGATATTCTGAAAAGACATTCAGTTGTGTCTGTTGCTACTCGACTAAACATAACTCCTGTTCAACAGGTTGCGCTCACCAAAGCTGTAATTCAAGAGGCAGGAGGTGATCCACGTCGTGTGGCCAAGTCGTACTCAACTGCTGATAAGGCTCGACGATCAATAACAAGTGCTATCGCCAAAGATATTCAAGAAAATTGGATCGCCCCAACAGCTGCAACACTTCACTGGGATGGCAAGCAGATACCAACGCTCACAAACAAGAATGTCAAGGAAGAAAGATTGCCAGTGTTGGTTGGGAATGCCACTGATGTAAAGCTACTGGGGGTGGCTAGATATCCTCCTGGAAGTGATAGGTCATCAGGTGACATCATTGCCGAGCACACTTACACGTATCTACATTCATGGAAGTGCAAACAATCAGTTGTCAACTTATGTTTTGACACAACAGCATCAAACACTGGACACGTTACAGCTGCCTGTGTTACCATTCAATCAAAACTGGACCGTGCTCTTCTGTGGTGTGCATGTCGCCATCATGTTGGAGAGGTAATCCTGGATCATGTGTTTGACGTTCTCAAAATTGAGGCATCAAAGTCTCCAGAAGTATCTTTGTTCCAAAAATTCCAGAAGAATTGGGAACGCATATCGCATGCAAAGAATGAAAGTTTAACCAAAATTGACATTTCCATGTACAATGACTATGCACAACAGCTGCTTTTATCCTGCAAAAACAAGGTTTTAAGCACAATCCGCACAAGCGCTTCATACTGTAGGGAAGACTACAAGGAAATGGCACAACTCTGCCAGGTAGTCCTCGATGATGATGTCACAAAACAAGGAACACTCCACAGACCAGGGGCCATGCATAAAGCAAGGTGGATGTCAAAGATTCTTTATTCCATCAAAATATGCCTACTTGAAGAGCAAATTTCTCTACTACCTCGAGGAACTGTAACAACACAACATCAACAGAAAAAACTGAAGGAGTTTGTTGTTTTTGTTGTTTATATTTATTGTGATTGGTGGCTCATATGTCAGTCTGCTTCAAATGCCCCATGGTTTGATTTGTGCTTTTACAAGACTCTGCTCAACTATAAAGCTGTCAACTCAACCATTTCAGTCAGCGCTGTGAAAGCCTTTGATAGACATTTGTGGTATTTAACCCCAGAACTGGTTGTTTTGGCACTGTTCAGCAATGCAATTCCTCAAAAGGATCGTCGTGCCCTTGCAGATGTGTTACTGGCCATACAACCAGATGAAATGCCAAGCACTCCAAAACACCGCTACGGTTCTGGATATGGCAAACCGTCATTTCCAAAAATTACAGAAGCGACAACCCTGGCTGATCTTGTGAACGAGGACTCGTGGTTTACAGTAAACCTTCTTCACCTAGATATGACCTTCCTAACAGAGGATGTTGACACTTGGCAGAACAATGAGCACTTCAAGGCAGCCAAGTCCATTGTGGATGGGCTTAATGTTGTGAATGACCCTGCAGAGAGAGCAGTAAAGCTCGCAACTGATTTTGTCTCAACTGCAAGAAGAGAAGACCACTTCCAAAATCTTCTTCAAGTGGTTGAATGTGACCGCAAAGCGAGGCCAAATTTGCGGAAACGAGCAAAGTTGGAGTAGTGACATTGGCGTTGTGCTTAATACATTTTCAAACTTTTAATCAATGAAAGTACAATACTATAACACTGTACTACAACTTTGTAATATGAAGAACGATTTTGGTTAATTTTACATTGACATGTAAGGTTGTTTTAACTGTTTGATATTAGGCATTTAGTAAAAGTAGGACTTTACTTTTGTATATAGGTATAATGGTTAATTTTACATTATCTTGTAGTTAATTTTACATTATCTTGTAAAGTAGTTTAGCTGTGGCCCTAAATGGCCCTAAATATATAAAAGTGGCCGGTGGCCACCCAGGACCACCTCTGATTTCACCTATTTTTTGCATACATACTTCTACCAACAAGTGTAACATTTGAGGGAATAGACATTAAAATACAACACCTTTTTGAAAATCATGGGGCGTTTGATGCACCCTAATATATATATATATAGACTTGGCATTTAACATGGAATTTTTTTTTTTCTTGACTTGGGTTTACTTTCTTAACTCAGTATATCAATCTGGTGAGTTTCCTTTACACTTTGGTGATTTATTTGTCAAAAGAACCATGTCACTGATTGTCTGTGCAGCAAGAAGTCAACAACAGGATTATATCACAGGTGGCATGGCAAAATGTACGGACAGGTGGATTTGATGATTGGCTTCACAGTCGGTATACAAGGGTTGTTGCGTTCTGTATTAGTGGAAAACAACTGCTGCACGTCTCCAAAAGTTATTGCCGCTCCTAGTTCCCCCGATATCTGTAAGATCCGCTCGCGGTCAACGACAACGACGCGCTGCCGGCCCGCTTCCATCACCACCACAGCACGAGTCGGGACCGGACGAGGAGCCTGGACATCTGCTTGGACCTTCCTCCCCTACCAGGTACCACCCCGTGTGAGTGTGTCTGTTTGTCCTAGGGTCGTTAAGTTAAGACTGTATAGGTAAGCCTGCCCTGTGTCCTGCTTCTTCTTCTTCTTCTTCCTTGTATATTTCTTTAGTTTCCTCTTCTTTTTGCTTGTAAATAAATTCACCTTGTTATTTCTTGGTTTTTCCCTAATCCGATCGCCTCCGTCCTTTCTTTCCATTGAGTACCTGTGGCACGATTTCGGAACCGCTCAGAATCGGGTTTAGTATTTGTTAATGGCTCGGATCGCGGATTGCTAACCGCTCGGCAATATTCCATCAATATCCGTGGTTCGGGCGGGAGTTATTTCCCTGCTCGCGGTCGGTGTTGGTAATTAGGTATTTGGGACCCAAATTGAACAATCACCCGACCCAAGACCGACCGGGAGGAGCGTTGTAGCTTCCAGGACTCGGGACGGCCAGCTTAAAAGGACAAGGGGATTAACCCCCCCCTTGATAAGGGGAGCGCCGACCCCCGAATCTGCAACAATATATATTTATATATTGTTGCGGATCTCCCGAAGCCCGTCGACGTACAGAGGGGGGGTTAAACCCCTTTCCCCCCTCAGGTCTTCGTGGTCCACGAGGCCGAGTCGCCACTCCCGCAGCGAGCGTGGAAAAGGGTATTGGGTCGATTCCACACGTACCTTTGGTACCCACGCTGCCACGAAAACGGGGACCGGACCTCACACCAGCCACGCTAATCGAGTACGCCGAGCGGTTTGCGTGTCACGTGACTCGTGCCGTTACTTTTATTGAACCCGATTCGAGCGGTTCTATTCGTGCGATGCTAGGCCAATAAATGGAAAGGACGGGAACGATCAAATAGGAGGAAGAACTCGGGTTTATTTATAATGTAGAATGATCCGGATAAAGGGAAGGGACACAGAGCAGATGCTTAACAGTTTTAACTTATACCCAGACAAAGGGCCCACTCACTCACGTGGGGAAAAGGAGGAAGAACAAGTTCGCACGCCAAACGCGCCTTGACGCCGTTCACTCTCGGACAGCTCGCCCGGCGTGACCCTCGGTTGTTCACGGCACGTGTGCTGGGAGCGCAGGCAAGGAGATCACGTGTCTGTGGCCCGGAATGGGTCGTCTTCACACAGCGCGATTAATACAGGCAGCAGCAGCGCACCGGGCATGGGGAGAGTTCGTGTACAGAGACTATAACAAGTAACTCAATCCACTCGTGGTGGGACAACAGCTCTGACGGGGAGACTCTCTGACGCTCACTGATTCTCTCGGGGCGACTCTCTGACTTGTCTGCTCAGCTCTGCCGTGGGGGCTCAGGGCAGGGTTTTATATAGCCCCTCCCCGGTCCTATCCGAATGTTCCAAGCCGTCCTCTCGCCGCTGTTGTGAGCCACTCCCCTCGAGCTCAGATTGGCGGCTCGCTGCTTACTGGCCACTCCCTGCAGCTCCTCCCTTCGGCCTTGCCAGACTTGTTCCAGGCCAAGCACATGGCATTCTAGCCCAATTAAGGCCTACCCTTACTGCCCTGCTCAAAGCAAACTAACACAGAAAAGGAGACTACGCTTACATTTACTAAGAAATAACTGATTTACTAAGAATAAGAGCCTGGTGTTGGCTTAGCGGTTAGGGTGCCGGCTTGGGATCCTAGGATCCTGGGTTCGAATCCCGGTCAATCGCTGAATGAACGCAAGGGGGGTTGACTCAGTCTGTCATCCTTCAAAGGTCGGCAAATTGAGTACCAGCTTGCTGGGATGAATGATCACGGTGTGTACCCTGATTTAGAATAGGTACACCATATCCCTGCGCATCGTAAGAGGCGACCAAGGGTTGGCGTCAGGAAGGGCATCCGGCCATAAAAACATTGCGTTCAAACAGGGAACCATGATTGTCATGGGGCCCGCAAGGCTAACCCCCGCTCTAGCGGGGAAAATGGCCTTAAAACGATCATTCATTCATTCATTCAACTGAACTACAGCGAGGCTACATGTTGTGGTGCGTCTACCTACGAGGGGGAGGGGGGGAGGAGGGGAGGAGGGGAGGGGGGGAGGGGGGGGGGTCATCCTTTATTCCCACAACCGCAACATATATATATATATATATATATATATATATATATATATATATATATATATTACGTCTATTATATGCTATGATACCTTTTATAACACTCATGATGTATTCCAGAGGAGTTAGCACGATGTAAAATAGCGCTATAAGAGATTGTTACAGCATTGTGACTATGGAAATGGGTTCTGCGAGAGCGGATATATGAAATATGAATGCTATAGGTCAGCTTAATTGGGCATCGGGTATCGGGTATCACTATGTATAGATGTTGTAGCCAAGTTTTATGAGTAAAAATAACTTTGTCACCTCTGCCACCGAAGGTGAACAGAGGTTATGTTTTCACCCGTCTGTCTGTTTGTTATGACGAAAATTTTAAATGTCTGTGGTTAAACAGACAGGTTAAAATTTAAACACCGTGGTCTGTCTCATTTGTATGTTTGTATGTTTGTTTGTCTGTGAGCACAACTCTTTAACGCTTTCAGCTATATAATCTTCGTCAAACATTACCAGACGATTCCAAAGGACAAAAGTGAGGTTGTCAATGTATATTTGACTGTATATATATGTCAATTAATTGATTAATTACTTAATTATTATCGATTTATTAAGTACTTAATTATTTTATTTCTTATCTGGACAATATCTCAGGTGTCTTTTGAGCTAGGAAACTGATATTTGGACATGATCGTGACCAAGAGATTTGGCTGTAATGGGTATTTTTGATTTATTGATTCATCAATTATTTATTTAATTGTCCAATTAATTAATTTTCAAAAAGTTAGATTTGGGTGAAACAATGTTCGTTTAGGTATGCTATTAGCCAATTGATTAAGAAATTAATTATTTTATGATCATTATTTATTTATTTTAATTACACAATCAATAAATCAATTATTTATTTTCTTTCTCATCTGGGCAATATATCAGGCACCTTTTGAGCTAGGAAGCTGATATTTGGGCATGACAGTGACCACGTTATTTGGCTATAAAAGGTATTTTTGATTTATTGATGAATCAATTCATCAATTGATTGTTTTATTTTTCGATTAATTGCTTAATTAATTATTTTCCAAAAAATTACAGATTCGGATGAAGCAGTCAGTGGTGGTTTTTAGTATGCCATTAATCAATTGATTAAAAAATTAATTATTTTACGATTACTATTTATTTATTTTAATTATACAATTAATCAATTAATCAATCAATTATTGATTCTCTCAATTTTTGTCAGAAAATTTTCTCAGTTTTCATGAAGGAAAAAGCTGCTTAAGGAAAATGCAAGAGCCACAATGATGAGGGTGAAAGCCTCACCATTCGGAGGCCAAGGAGCTGATTGAGTCCAATTGCTCGGGTCCATCCGCTTGGTGCAGTTGCTCGGGTCCATCCGCTTGGTGCAGTTTCTCGGGTCCATCCGCTTGGTGCAGTTTCTCGGGTCCATCGGCTTGGTGCAGTTGCTCAAGTTCATCCGATTGATACAGTTGGCTGTGAGCCGAGTCTGGACTTGCGCAGTTATGTTTACATTCGTGTTTGAACTCAATGAAGTTGTTTCTTCCTTGAAATAAGTCTGCAAAGATGAGGAAGTTAGACTTTATTAGATTTTTTGAAGAGAATACTTGTGAATATAATTTTAAAGGTCAGAAACACTCACTTTTAATTGAATGTATTCCATTATTTCCTGTCGGAATAGACGTCGCATAAACTGCCAGAGCAAAAATAGATAATTGAAAAAAAGAGGAAAATGCCTTCTTTTCCTGAGCAGCTGGTTTTCCTGAAACCTGAAATTCACCACATCCACAATACCCCTGGTAGAGGTGTACACCTTAAAAAAAACGACCATCAAAAGGAATCGAGCTGAAGAGGATTGCTTGGAACAAGAACAACTCGGTCAGGATGATTGCCGGAGTGAAGAAGGTGGATAAAAGGAAGATGGATGAACTGAGGAAGGAGATTGGCATGATGAGCTAGCCGGTGAGATTGGTAAAAGGCCGCCTGAAGTGGGCCACAATGTGGTGCGGATGAGGGACGAGAGATTGGCAAAGAGAGGGGATATATTGAGGGAGCGAGATAGGCCGTGGCTGAGATGGGAAGATTGTGTGAGGAGGGATATCGATATGGCGGTGGCTGGTTGGAGAGTTGGAGAGAGAGGACAGAGAGAAGTGGAGGAGTGCAATCATCGATACCAATCGGCCTCACCCCTTATAAAGGGAAGAGAGGAGGAAGAAGAATAATGCTTGGAAGTTCAATAACTTGTGCCACCATGACAGACATTTTGAATGTTCATAAAGGTGCGATCCACATCTACTTATTTCTTAGCTATGAGTTGGGGGTGGGCCATGTTGGTTATGGCCGGTATACACAGTACATGATGCAAGAACAAGGGGAAGGAAGGGTTGATGGTGCAAATAAATCACAATTGTCCATATATCTCTTCTTTTTTTTCTCCAGGCGTTCCCTGTTTTCAAGTCGTCTGATCTCTGACGAAGTTACTGGTCACTTAGTACTGGTCACTCAACCCTGTACATGCTGCTGCTTCTCTCTCAGCAATGGAGGCCCACAATCTCAAATAAGAGGTTATAGGACCAACTCTCTATTGAAACCTCCAAAGTCCTCTCCCAGACAAGGATGGAGTGCCCTAACCAAGGCCGAATCTTATTCCTCATTGAAATAAATGACCTCTCCAATACCCTGGAAAACCCTCTCTTCATTTGTTTTTTGTATACCTGATTGAGGGTCTTAGAAGAAATAGAGCAGAATGTAAGGGAACAAAATGGAAAGGGGAAACACCAACAGCAAAGTAGAGGTTGAGAGTGAGACAAAGGGGAGGGGGAGAAGGACACAAGGGTTCAATCGTACTCCTTTCTCCGGGGGCTTCAAAAACGCGGTGCAGCACCATCTATTGTCATCCACCCTCTCTACTTGCGATCGACAAATCCGACCATAACCCCCATTGATTGACCATAGCCTAATGGCTAACCCTACCATAACCCCGATAAATTAACCAAAGCCTAACCCTACCCTAACCACCAATTGATTAGCTCTACCCTAACCTAATCTCCCTTACCCCCATCGATTAACGATAGTCTAATCCAACCATAACCCCCATCGATTAACCATAGCCTAACCCAACCATAACCACCAATTGATTAGCTCTACCCTAACCTAATCTCCCTAACCCCCATCGATTAACGATAGTCTAATCCAACCATAACCCCCATCGATTAACGATAGTCTAATCCAACCATAACCCCCATCGATTAACGATAGTCTAATCCAACCATAACCCACATCGATTATCCATAACCTATAACCCTGCTCTAACCCTAATCGAATAACTATAGCCTAATCTTACTCTTACCCCATTGATTAACCATTAAGTTTGTGTGCACACCACACACATTGAATGAGTTCATAAGCCTCGCCGACTCGAGTAAACGGGGGTGATTTTATTTCAGCACTGTCTGTCTGTCTGTCTGTCTGTCTGAGTGTGAGTGGGAAATCTCAGTTATGGACGGGTTCAGACGAAACTTGGTGGATGGGTTGGGTAGTTGACAAGAGCAAGTCGATTGGAGTCTGGTTTACACAGAGATCCAGACCTACAGCTCTCAGTGAGCAGCAAAATGTAAACTGCATTCAGCCTGGAAGCCATTTTGAATCATATTACTCACTGGAATTCAACTCGATTACTTCTCACATTCTTTTCAACATTCAACAATTCGTGGAGATGTGGAAACTTTCACACTTTACCCACCTAGGCTCATTCACACTTTACCCACCCAGGCTCATTCACACTTTACCCACCTTGGCTCATTCACACTTTACCCACCTTGACTCATTCACACTTTACCCACCTTGGCTCTTTCACACTTTACCCACCTAGGCTCATTCACACTTTACCCACCTAGGCTCTTTCACACTTTACCCACCTAGGCTCTTTCACACTTTACCCACCTAGGCTCTTTCACACTTTACCCACCTTGGCTCTTTCACACTTTACCCACCTTGGCTCATTCACACTTTACCCACCTTGGCTCATTCGCACTTTACCCACCTAGGCTCATTCACACTTTACCCACCTTGACTCTTTCACACTTTACCCACCTTGACTCTTTCACACTTTACCCACCTAGGCACTTTCACACTTTACCCACCTTGGCTCTTTCACACTTTACCCACCTTGGCTCTTTCACACTTTACCCACCTACGCTCTTTCACACTTTACCCACCTAGGCTCTTTCACACTTTACCCACCTTGGCTCTTTCACACTTTACCCACCTTGGCTCATTCACACTTTACCCACCTAGGCTCATTCACACTTTACCCACCTTGGCTCATTCACACTTTACCCACCTTGGCTCATTCACACTTTACCCACCTTGGCTCTTTCACACTTTACCCACCTAGGCTCTCTTCCACACTTTACCCACCTAGGCTCATTCACACTTTACCCACCTAGGCTCATTCACACTTTACCCACCTAAGCTCAATCACACTTTACCCACCTTGGCTCATTCACACTTTACCCACCTTGGCTCATTCACACTTTACCCACCTTGGCTCATTCACACTTTACCCACCTTGGCTCATTCACACTTTACCCACCTTGGCTCATTCACACTTTACCCACCTTGGCTCATTCACACTTTACCCACCTTGGCTCATTCACACTTTACCCACCTTGGCTCATTCACACTTTACCCACCTTGGCTCATTCACACTTTACCCACCTTGGCTCTTTCACACTTTACCCACCTTGACTGATTCACACTTTACCCACCTTGACTCATTCACACTTTACCCACCTTGGCTCATTCACACTTTACCCACCTTGGCTCATTCACACTTTACCCACCTTGGCTCATTCACACTTTACCCACCTAGGCTCATTCACACTTTACCCACCTAGGCTCATTCACACTTTACCCACCTTGGCTCATTCACACTTTACCCACCTAAGCTCAATCACACATTACCCACCTTGGCTCATTCACACTTTACCCACCTTGGCTCATTCACACTTTACCCACCTAGGCTCTCTTCCACACTTTACCCATCTAGACTCATTCACACTTTACCCACCTAGGCTCATTCACACTTTACCCACCTTGGCTCTTTCACACTTTACCCACCTAGGCTCTTTCACACTTTACCCACCTAGGCTCATTCACACTTTACCCACCTTGGCTCATTCACACTTTACCCACCTTGGCTCATTCACACTTTACCCACCTTGGCTCATTCACACTTTACCCACCTAGGCTCATTCACACTTTACCCACCTTGGCTCATTCACACTTTACCCACCTTGGCTCATTCACACTTTACCCAACTAGGCTCATTCACACTTTACCCACCTTGGCTCATTCACACTTTACCCACGTTGGCTCATTCACACTTTACCCACCTAGGCTCATTCACACTTTACCCACCTTGGCTCTTTCACACTTTACCCACCTAGGCTCATTCACACTTTACCCATCTAGGCTCATTCACACTTTACCCACCTAGGCTCATTCACACTTTACCCACCTAGGCTCTCTTCCACACTTTACCCACCTTGGCTCATTCACACTTTACCCACCTTGGCTCATTCGCACTTTACCCACCTAGGCTCATTCGCACTTTACCCACCTTGGCTCATTCGCACTTTACCCACCTTGGCTCATTCACACTTTACCCACCTTGGCTCATTCACACTTTACCCACCTTGGCTCATTCACACTTTACCCACCTTGGCTCATTCACACTTTACCCACCTTGGCTCATTCGCACTTTACCCACCTTGACTCATTCACACTTTACCCACCTAGGCTCATTCACACTTTACCCACCTGGGCTCATTCACACTTTACCCACCTAGGCTCATTCACACTTTACCCACCTTGACTCATTCACACTTTACCCACCTAGGCTCATTCACACTTTACCCACCTTGACTCATTCACACTTTACCCACCTTGACTCATTCACACTTTACCCACCTTGGCTCATTCACACTTTACCCACCTTGGCTCTTTCACACTTTACCCACCTTGACTGATTCACACTTTACCCACCTTGACTCATTCACACTTTACCCACCTAGGCTCATTCACACTTTACCCACCTCGGCTCATTCACACTTTACCCACCTAGGCTCATTCACACTTTACCCACCTAGGCTCTCTTTCACACTTTACCCACCTCGGCTTATTCACACTTTACCCACCTCGGCTCATTCACACTTTAATTGTAATACTAATAGTGACTTTCCTGTTGGTAATCATAATTAACTATATTGAAAATTAATTGTCAAAATTAGAATTAAGAATTAATTGTTGTGATAACATAATTATTGAAATGTTGTCATAATTTCCTATATTGAGAATTTACTTGGATTTGATGATCCCTTTTCAAACATTTACTTTAAGATAAAGTTGTTAAATGTTTGTACATTTCTCACCATGTCTGGATATGGATATCCGTCACGTTCAATCTCAACTGTATAACTGAGGCAACGGTTGAGAACTTCATCCACAATCGGTCTGTCCCACACGAACTTCCAGAAGAGATTATCAGAAATGCTGAGTCTTAGGTTAGTTACTTGTGGGAGTTGTTCTGTGGGCAGAAATAATGCAAAAATTAATTAAATCATTAATTAATTAATTAATAGGTGTCTGTGCATTCAACTTCAAGGCCAATCACTAAACTCCAGGAAGGTAGAAAATTAAAAATGTATGTGAAGTATTCATCGGAAAAACAACAACAGTGAGGTTCATCGCACCAAAAGACCATCTTATGGGTATGTTACAGCTGGAAATTTTGCAAGCGTACCGGTACACAATGCAACAAGAAGAAAAAGAGATAAAATGTCATAGCCCCCGCCATGGTTTTCGTAATTTTGCTGTACGGAGTTTGAGGCTGCCAGTCGGCCATCTTTGGTCGGATGACAAAACAAAATCTTCTGTATATGTATACTCTATTGTATTATCTTTGTGCCAAGATTGAAGAAAATGGGTCCATGCATGTCCGATAAATGGTTGGGACATGTTTAAGTAACAAAATGGCCACCATTCGGCCATATTGGAATCTGATATCGAAAGAAAATGACGTGCACATGTGTTACAGGTTACCTCCCCAAACCCAGGTTACGGTGCCCCTCAGAGTCTCGAGAGGGAACACGGCAGAAGGATTTGTTATTTTGAGTGTTCTATTAAACCATGGTAAAACCACACCAGTGCAATTGTGTAGAACAAAATAAGTAAATGTATTAAGAACTCTCACACAATAATAACACTCTTAAAGAAAGTACGATGAAAATATAACTTGCATCTCATGAACAATACATATGATGGTACCATCATTCCCCAATGCTCTCAAAGCAATAAACTCACGATACGCCAAATGTGAGTGGAATGTAACAATCCCAAAGTCCATGCACGAATCCCCATGCTGGGCGAAGGTCGAAGTCGTGCAGAATGACAATAACAACAAGCAGGTATCAGCGCGGCTGCAAACAAGGATTTACGAAGTGAGAGGTCGGGCAGATGGCGGCATGGGGTAACGATCCCCCAAAACGTGAGTGCAATCCACGCCCTATGTCCACCAACGATTAAGCCGATATGGAAGACCAACAGCGATCAACACGATGAAGTCGATATGGGAATCCCAACAACAAAACATGATGCACCAGGCGGACGGCCTCCTCAAGGAAAAATGGCAGATCGGCCTGTGATGAAGGCGCTTGCTTTCCCACCAACAATAGTTCATGCTTGGTACCAAAACCTGAGACGCAGGTTTAATTGCAATCGCAATATGGGATGATGTCGCGGGCAACCCCTTTCACAGGAAGCCTCAATTCATTCGCGACCAATATCGAGGAAGACCGCTCGCAACAGCTCACGGCTGTCTGTTTCCCCTGCCGATCTTTCCTCCTCTTCCAGTTTATTTTCCGCGTTTTTGTTTTTCCTCCACAAACATTTATTTTACTTTTTACTAAAGTCATCTCCATTTCACACAGAAATCTTAACAATAATATTACCTCAAACTAAAAATCCTACAAGTATATGATAACAACAAAGGCAGAAGTGACAAATCCATAACAACATGTAACACATCATACATTGCCTGTGTGCAAAGTTTGAACTACATTGGCAAATGCATGTCCTAGAAGTGGTTGAGGACATGTTCGAAATCGGCTTTTTTACAACTAAAATGGCCGCCACTCGGCCATCTTTGATCGCATCACAAAACAAGACGATAAGCATATGTATACAGTCATGTTTTGTCTTTCTACCAAGTACTAACAAAATCGGTCCATACATCTCTGAGATATGGTTGCGGACACACGGATGCACGGACGGACGAGATTAAATCCATAAGCCCCGTTTCAGACTAAGTCCAAAGGGGGCTAATAAGGAGACATTCCTAATTATTAAATGTTCAACAAAATCCTGTTGGGTTCAATAGGCTCACAAGGTGGTGAGACTTCATTACAAACAGTGAAGTCTGAGAAAGACCAGGAGTGAGTGCACTGTAATTGGAAAGAAGTGAAAGATCAGCAAAGCCCACAGTGCACCCACAGCCAATGATGCTATCCGTTGCCAAAGGAAGAGGCAAAGCCCCAGTGTGGTGGACAACATCCGAAGCACGCAGGTGCGCAGACTGCAATTTCCGAAAGGATAGTGCAGACGTTGTGTACTTATATTTGACTTGTTTAGCCTGGGCTCAATTCCCGACACAACTATCCACAATTGGATTACCCGAGGGCCTAGTGGGTCCCATCGGGGCTGTTGCATCACAAAGTGTGCTGTCCCTCTGATGGATATCAAGTGGGCCCATCCGATAGCATACAGCTGCTGAACGGTGAACATCCCAGGTCTCTCGTTAGCACTCCCACCCTGATCAACTTACAAATTCCTGCCATTTTCAGTCAAAGCCAGGCTTAGCCAGCCAATTCATGAAAGACAGCGAAAGGCTTTCCAGGTTGACTGCACAAGGCGGGAATAATTGGGGCAGTTGAAGTGGTAGTGGAGAGTCGAGTCCTGATGAACAAGGTAGATGGTGAATGTTTTCATCAGACAAGACTTGGTGCAAACACTGTCTGCCAAAGCTAGCAAAGGTGTACTATCACAGACGTGGGCTGGCAGGATGATCTTGGGCTCTAGGCTCTAGAGCAGTGGTGCCCAAACTATTTTGTTCATGATCCAAATTTTGAAATCACAATAAAACCAAATGGTCCAGGTACCAACTTGTTACCGGTAACTATGATAAAAATTGTTGGAGAAAACGAAATCCTTCTTTAACCAACAGTCTTCACTGCTCAGCCATTCTTCAAACTTCAGTTTCATCAGCACCATGTTTATCGTATGTACAGTGCATTCAGAAAGTATTCAGACCCCTTCACTTTTTTCACATTTTGTTATGTTGCAGCCTTATGCTGAAATCGTTTAAATTCATTTTTTCCCTCATCACTCTACACTCAATACCCCATAATGACAAAGAGAAAACAGGATTTTAGAAAGTTTTGCAGATTTATTAAAAATAAAAAACTGAAATATCACATTGACAAAAGTATTCATACCCTTTGCTATGACACTTGAAATTTAGCTCAGGTGCCTCCCATTTCTCTTGATCATCTTTGAGATGTTTCTACACCTTGATTGGAGTCCACCTGTGGTAAATTCAATTGATTGGACATTATTTGGAAAGGCCCACACCTGTCTATATAAGGTCTCACAGCTGACGATGCATATCAGAGCAAAAACCAAGCCATGAGGTCGAAGGAACTGCCTGCAGAGCTCAGAGACAGGATTGTGTCGAGGCACAGATCTGGGGGAGCCTACAAAAAAAAATTCTGCTGCATTGAAGGTTCCCAAGAGCACAGTGGCCTCCATAACTCTTAAATGGAAGAAGTTTGGAACAACCAGGACTCTTTCGAGAGCTGGCCGCCCGGCCATACTGAGCAATCGGGGGAGAAGGGCCTTGGTAAGAGAGGCGACCAAGAACCCGATGGTCACTCTGGCTGAGCCCCAGAGATCCTGTGTGAAGATGGGAGAAACTTCCAGAAGGACAACCATCACTGCAACACTCCACCGATCTGGGCTTTATGGCAGAGTGGCCACACGAAAGCCAAACAGTTCAATCCTCGTTTCATCAGACCATAGAATCTTGTTTCTCACAGTCTGAGAGTCCTTTCGGTGCTTTTTTGCAAACTCCAAGCGGGCTTTCATGCGTCATTCACTGAGGAGAGGCTTCCGTCTGGCCACTCTGGAGCTCAGCTGGAGTGACCATCGGGTTCTTGGTCACCTCTCTTACCAAGGCCCTTCTCCCCCGATTGCTCAGTTAGGCAGGCCGGCCAGCTCTCGGAAGAGTCCTGGTTGTTCCAAACTTCTTCCATTTAAGAATTATGGAGGCCACTGTGCTCTTGGGAACCTTCAATGCAGCAGAGATGTTTTTTGTAGGCTTCCCCAGATCTGTGCCTCGACACAATCCTGTCTCTGAGCTCTGCAGGCACTTATTTCGACCTCATGGCTTGGTTTTTGCTCTGATATGCATTGTCAGCTGTGAGACCTTATATCAATCAATCCAATCAATTGAAAGGTGTGTGCCTTTCCAAATCATGTCCAATCAATTGAATTTACCACAGGTTGACTCCAATCAAGGTGTAGAAATATCTCAAAGATGATCAAGAGAAATGGGAGGCACCTGAGCTAAATTTCAAGTGTCATCACAAAGGGTATCAATACTTATTGCAATGTGATATTTCAGTTTTTTCTTTTTAATAAATTTGCAAAACTTTCTAAAATACTGTTTTCTCTTTGTCATTATGGGGTGTTGAGTGTAGATTGATGAGGGAAAAAATGAATTTAAACGATTTCAGCATAAGGCTGCAAGATAATAAAATGTGAAAAAAGTGAAGGGGTCTGAATACTTTCTGAATGCGCACTGTACATAAACTTGGATGTTTATGGACACAACAAACAAAACACATTCCAGAATATAACATTGTAGCACTTTGCTTCCCTCATTCATTTGAAAGAATAAAGTTAAAGGGTGCTTGAACAAACCCTTCCAGCACACCTGTGATCACACTCTGACAAACCACAACAACATACCACAGCAGGTGTGTTCTCCCACTTCCCCCAAACAGAACACAGATGGAGGCTGTAGATATGAACCATTGATTAAGATCGCAAGTGTAGTTCACAGAAACATGGGAGCAACACGTGATTTGACTAATCATACCAAAATACAGAATTTGGTGTCTGTCTGTCTGTCTGTCTGTCTGTCTGTCTGTCTGATGAGTTTTTGACCGCAATACATTCTGTCCTTACTTATCCAATCTCAACCAAACTCGACAGGATGACGAAGGGTTACACAATGAAGGCTGTAGCACATTTATTTGCCCCCCTCCCCAAGGGGGTTTTCTCCCCCGAGCGGGTTTTCCCCGCCATTGCCGTCAATGGGGTCGCATGTTGAGGTGTATATCGATGTTCAATTAGCTTTATCGCGGCGTTTGTCCAAAGAAGGTTTATCGTGGCGTTTTTCCAAAGACGCTTTTAATAACAAAATTAATGAAAATCGTATGATGTTAATGTTATTACAAAACAATATTAATGCTAGTAATGTCCCACTTCCCCAAGGCGTTTTTCCTGCAGTGATAACGTGTATAAATGGCTTATAGTTATAATGGCGTTTCCGTGGGAGCAACGGCTTCTACAGGAAGTAAAAATATTACTAGTACCGACTGCAAAGCCGCAATGAGCCGGCGAAGCCAAAACCTCTTGCCACTATTTTACCCATCACCATGGCATCAGTAGGTTAGGTAGTTGGTAATAGGTAGGTAGGTAGTTGGTAGTAGGTAGGTGTAGTAGGTACCGTACCTGGTAAGACTTGGTAAAAGAGAAGAGCAGACAGTCCTCCCCAATAGTAATACCTGCATACAATAAATGTCACAAGAAGCTTAAGGAAGTAACTATACGATGTGCTAGTTTAAGGCCTATTTTTAACTGGGCTTAACATACGTTTTCACAGTAAGTGTGTAGTCTTCTAACTTCAGTCGCTGTCAGGCGCCAGGGCTGGTTCTCTGACTCTCCGGGCACGGCGGCTTCGTCCACCAGAAGAAGTTAGCTTGCAGTGATTAATTCGGTGAATTCCGTCTCAACTTCGGATATTTCTGGCCGTGAAAAACTATCCGTATTTCTAAACTAAATATGTAAACCGCTTATACCGTATTTCTGGCCGTGAAAAACTATCCCATACGGCCGTGAGATTTCTAAAAAATAATTATTCGTCAATGTTAGAATATTTGACGCCGTTTTCACCGTCCGAAACGCGTAATAAGCTTTAAAAAATTTTTTTTTCCAAATGCTCGAATCTCATTGGTTCTGGTGTTTGATGACGATTTTCGTTGGAGATAACGAGGTTGGTCTTAACGTATTTTAATTACTAATGAGAGGTTTCATTAGATTGTGAATCAAAGAACGACGGGTGAAACAAACTCCTATTGAACTTTTTCGCAATTGTTTTATGTAAACTTCTGCATCCGGTCGATGGCGCCCACCATTGAGCGCTTTCATTTTAGAAATATTTTTGCAAATGCTCGACTCTCATTGGGTCCGGTGTTTGGTGACGCGTTTTGTTGAAGATAACCAGACCCGTGCGGGCCGATGTTGGTCTTAAATTATTTTATTAATACATCGGAGGTGCATAAGATTGTGAATCAAACGACGACGGGTGAAAGAAACTCCTAATGAACGTTTTAAATTTGTTATGCATACTTCCGCCTCCGCAAGATGGCTGCGCCCACTGCGCTTCGGATTCTCGAGCCAAGGCATAATCAGGTTTTCAACATAATACGTACTCGTTTATTGACAACACCGGCTACGCCGGCTATAAACCACAAACACGTATGCTTAGCTTTTTAAATGGTCGATAATGCGTTTGACAAGAACTGAAATAAATTTGGAGAAATGCGGACATTAGTCCATGCTTATCACGTCGACGATCGCTCCTCGTCGTAGATCTACCGCTATCTATATAACCCCCAAAGGTTAACAACATGACTTTTCCTGCCGTTGCCATGGAGTTCTCGGAAGTAAATATTACTTTAGGGAATTTAGAATGGTGAGGCACGGTGTGATCCTTTCAATGACCTGCTCTAACATGTTTTAATGTCATGTATGGTCTGACCCTTTCAATGACCTGATCTAACATGTTATATCATGCACGTTCTGATCCTTTTAATGGCCTGATCTAACATGTTATAATGTCATGCATGTTCTGATCCTTTCAATGACTGGATCTAACATGCTATATCATGCACGTTCTGATCCTTTCAATGGCCTGATCTAACATGTTATAATGTCATGCATGTTCTGATCCTTTCAATGACGTGATCTAACATGCTGTATCATGCACGTTCTGATCCTTTCAATGACCTGCTCTCACATGTTGTAATGTCATGTATGGTCTGACCCTTTCAATGACCTGATCTAACATATTATGACATCATGCATGTTCTGATCCTTTCAATGACCTGATCTAACATGTTATAATGTCATGCATGTGCTGATCCTTTTAATGACCTGATCTAACATGTTATTGAAGCGCGGCGTTACGCGCGCTGCTTGTGAGCAACGAGGAAGCGGACAAGCGGTAACATATAAACGTCTTTATTGTAAGAGCACACTGTAACACTGTACCGCTCCGGGCTGGGCGCCCGGTGTATATCATGAGGCCACGCCTACCCCTCGGGCGTGGCCACCGCCCACTTGGTGCGCGGAATGATGTCACCACGCCAGTGGGCTTTTGTGTCCGCCACATTATAATGTTATAATCATGACCTGATCTAACCTCCCTCTCTCCCTCCCTCTCTCCCTCTCTCCCTCTCTCATTCTCTCATTCTCTCATTCTCTCTCTGGGCACAAGCGAGGTGTACAGACTGGATGGTATTCCTCTTTGTATCTTGAAGGAGTGTGCTTCAGAACTTGCACCTGTGCTTGCTTCAGAACTTGCACCTGTGCGTGCTTCAGAACTTGCACCTGTGCTTGCTTCAGAACTTGCACCTGTGCTAAATGCGTCAGAACTTGCACCTGTGCTAAATGCTTCAGAACTCGCACCTGTGCGAATTGCTTCAGAACTCGCACCTGTGCTAATTGCTTCAGAACTTATCCATGGAATTGGTATCCATGGTATCCATGGAAATCTCCACGCATGGCTGGCGGACTTCCTCTCTAGTCGTAGTCAACGTGTGGCCCTGAATGGGTTTCTCTCATCTCCTCTTCCTGTTCAGGCTGGAGTTCCCCAAGGTAGTGTTCTGGGCCCTGTGCTTTTTCTGGTCTTCATCAATGATCTCTCCAACTCTCTGGAAAATCCTCTCTATCTCTTTGCTGATGACTCCACTCTCTGCCGCTCCATTCCTCATCCCTCAGATCGGCAGTCTGCAGCCTCCTCGCTCTCTGCAGACCTGGACAAAATCACAGACTGGGCAAACAAGTGGAACATGTCTTTCAATCCTGACAAATCTCACACTCTTACGATGTCTCTCCGAAAAGACCGACTGGACAACCCTCCCATCTACTTTCTGAATAATCCTCTCCAAGAAGTTCTGTCACTCAAGCTTTTGGGTCTCACTATCTGCCATGATCTTTCCTGGGAAAACCACATTTCCAAGCTGGCCTCCAAAGCCAGTCGCCGACTGGGCATCCTCCGTCGAGCGAAGTCCTTCCTTGGCACACCTGAGCTCCTCACCACATACAAGGCTTTCATCCGCAGCTCAATGGAGTACTGCTCTCCCCTCTGGGGTGGTGCTCCTGCCTCACACCGAGCTCGTCTTCACGCTGTTGAAACCAAAGCGTTCAGAATCATTGGAATCTCCCGCGATGACGCTATCTCCGAGGGCCTTTCACTTACTCACCGCAGGCAGGTTGGTGGTCTTTCCGTCTTCTACCGACTCCTCTCTGGCCTTCCTCCCCCAGCTCTCTCTGGGCTGTCCCCCAAATATTCCTGCAGGTCGCACAAGATCTGCCTGCAACTCTCTTATGGTTAAACTGCCAAAATCAAGACTCTCTGCTCACCTTCACTCCTTCATTCCTCTTTTCTCCCGCCTCTGGAACAAACTCCCTCACTCTCTTCAATCCCACTCCTCCCTCCAGGTCTTTAAAACGGCTATTCACCACCATCTCTTATCTTCCCCAATCCAAAACCTTGATCTTTTCTACCCCTGCTAATTTCACCCCAAATCCACTTTTTTGAGGTGACTTTTGACTTCTTTCCTGGAAGTCCTTGGTATCCTTGCGTTTTATACCTATCCTGCCCCCCCCCCCCCCCCTCAGGCCCTCTCCCTCCAAAAACATCTCCCGATGTCCCTGCTCTCAAATGTTGTGTTTGTGTGCTTCCTCCCCTTCTCTCCCCATCTTGTCGACCGCTCCCCTTTTTATATACTTTGTTTGCTTGTTTGTTTGATTTGTTTGTTTGATAAATGTTAGGTCTTTCACGAGCCTCGACTCTGTATACAAAAAGAAAAAAAGAAAAAAAAAACTTGCACCTGTGCTTGCTTCAGAACTTGCACCTGTGCTAAATGCTTCAGAACTTGCACCTGTGCTAATTGCTTCAGAACTTGCACCTGTGCTTACTTCAAACCTTGCACCTGTGCTAATTGCTTCAGAACTTGCACCTGTGCTAATTGCTTCAGAACTTGCACCTGTACTAATTGCTTCAGAACTTGCACCTGTGCTAATTGCTTCAGAACTTGCACCTGTGCTAATTGCTTCAGAACTTGTACCTGTGCTAATTGCTTCAGAACTTGCACCTGTGCTAATTGCTTCAGAACTTGCACCTGTGCTTACTTCAAACCTTGCACCTGTGCTAATTGCTTCAGAACTTGCACCTGTGCTAATTGCTTCAGAACTTGCACCTGTGCTAAATGCTTCAGAACTTGCACCTGTGCTAAATGCTTCAGAACTTGTACCTGTGCTAATTGCTTCAGAACTTGTACCTGTGCTAATTGCTTCAGAACTTGCACCTGTGCTAATTGCTTCAGAACTTGCACCTGTGCTAATTGCTTCAGAACTTGCACCTGTGCTAATTGCTTCAGAACTTGTACCTGTGCTAATTGCTTCAGAACTTGCACCTGTGCTAATTGCTTCAGAACTTGCACCTGTGCTAATTGCTTCAGAACTTGTACCTGTGCTAAATGCTTCAGAACTTGCACCTGTGCTAAATGCTTCAGAACTTGTACCTGTGCTAATTGCTTCAGAACTTGTACCTGTGCTAATTGCTTCAGAACTTGCACCTGTGCTAATTGCTTTAGAACTTGCACCTGTGCTAATTGCTTCAGAACTTGTACCTGTGCTAATTGCTTCAGAACTTGCACCTGTGCTAATTGCTTCAGAACTTGCACCTGTGCTTACTTCAAACCTTGCACCTGTGCTAATTGCTTCAGAACTTGCTCACGTGCATGCTCGTTTGTTTCGTTTTTGTGTGAAAACCCAAACTTTTCCTTTTTCCTGGAAACTTGCCTTCGTACAGCATATTCTAAAAAAGGGTGATTGTGCAACCCCCTAAAACTACCGTCCTATTGATCTGACCTCCACTGTTTCCAGTCTTTGAATGTCTTCTCAATTCCCATTTCCTAGAGCATCTTGAATCTCGCAGTCTTCTATCTGACTATCAATATGGCTTTCATAAGGCAACATCTACCGGTGATATCCTTTCTTACATTACGAATGTCTGGGCCTTAGGCTATGAGCCAAGGGGGTTGGTCGGTACCATACAGATGGAGTAAGGCTCATTGTGATTTTTAGCAAGATATATGTCCCTAGATATGAAAAAAAAGTGATAGCAGTGTATAACTCTCGGCCATCTCTGTGTTATCACCCGAAATATTATTATACGCCTGCTTCGCTTTGCCAAAAAATGTGATATTTGCTAAAATTGGAATAAATATGTTTTTAAGGACCACAGAGTGCCAATAATTTGCATACTGGATGCCAACTAATATAGTAATAGAAATATAGAACATTTGTGGGGGTTATTTATCAAAATATTGATATAATGACAAAAAATATGTTAAATTCCTTGTGAATGATACAATGTCTTCCAGTTGGCACTTCGGCCTCATCTCTGGTTTGTTCTTCCATTGCGATTGTACTAGCAATACTGGGCAAGCACTAACACCACCACCACCACATTACCTGGAATGACAAAAGGAAATAACAATTTAGTTGGGTAATACAGATGCAAATACAGTAATGTTTAACCCTTTAGCACCTATAATATCAAAATTAGGGGGTATGGTTGAACATATTTTGAACTTTACCAAAATATGTGCCCCAAACAACCACCATATTACAAAGTAATGATATATTCCAATGCAGTGGTTCCTTGCGAAGATTTTGAGGGGTCAAATGTTACTCTGGGAGTTTTCATTTTTGAAATATTGACAAAAATGTACAATGTGAATTCTGAACTCGAAGCGATTTCGACCACTTTTTCACTAAATTTAACATATTTTTTGTCATTATATCAAAAATTTGATAAATAACCCCCACAAATGTTCTATATTTCTATTACTATATTAGTTGGCATCCAGTATGCAAATTATTGGCACTCTGTGGTCCTTAAAAACATATTTATTCCAATTTTAGCAAATATCACATTTTTTGGCGAAGCGAAGCGGGCGTATAATAATATTTCGGGTGATAACACAGAGATGGCCGAGAGTTATACACTACTATCACTTTTTTTTCATATCTAGGGACATATATCTTGCTAAAAATCACAATGAGCCTTACTCCATCTGTATGGTACTGACCGGCCAATTTGGGGGGTCTGGCTCATAGCCTACCTCTTCTCTGAGAAACTTTGGGAAATCCTTCGTTGTCGGCCTTGATATCTCAAAAACCTTTGGCATCGGGAGACATAGTTTGGCATCGGCTCTGATATCCAAGCTTCCCTCTTTTGGTTTTCCTCCTTCACTTTGCTCTCTCATATCGAGCTTTCTCTCCAACCACTCTATATCCGTAATTGTTGATGGTTCAACTTCTCCCTCCTTCCCTACCAACAGCAATGTCCCTCAGGGTTCCGTCCTCTCTCCATCACTGTTCCCATCTTTTTATCAATGATCATCTTTCTTCTACAAATAGGCAAATGCATTCGTGTGTAGATGACTCAACATTACATTCCTCCATGTTTTTCACAGCGTCCCCATCTTCTCTTGCTCCATCTACATCTCCTTTTATCAGGACTGGTCAACTCCCTCTATAAATTCGGATTTGGACAGGATATCTCTGTAATCAGGGGCAAATGGAATCAAATTACCTTTAATGCTTCTACACTCAAATTTCTTCCTATTTCTCTTCCTAAAACTCTTCTGAACATTCCCATCTCCCCCTGAAAGCCCTACAATTTTACCACTCAATACAGTGAACATACTTGGTATTACTGTAACATCAAATCTACCTTGGAAACCTCACATTGTACAATAGCTAAGTCTACCCTTAAGAAACTGGGATTCCTGGTCAAATGTTGAAGATTCTTCTCATCTGAACAGTTTCTTGTCTGGACAGTTTCTTGTCTGGACAGTTTCTTGTCTGGACAGTTTCTTGTCTGGACAGTTTCTTGTCTGGACAGTTGATTCGGCCTAGTATAAAGTTCTGCTATCACAGCTCGAGTCTAAAGCAATCCGACTTCTCAACTATCCCAATATGACCTCAAAACTCAACTAACCCTACCCCGCTCTTTTACTTTTCTATATGAATTACTCCAGTTTCTACTCCCGAGAAATGGCTTCTGGGTACCTCCGCCATTAGATAGGCCACACAATGTTTTACAGGCCACTACGTCTCATGATTATTGTGTGGCCATTGGCAACTCAAGGGTAGGCCATTATGATGTTTGTTTGTTTCCCGTCACCGCTAAGCTATGGAATTCTTTACCTTCTCATGTCGTTCCTATCAGTTATAAACTTCCCCTTTTCAAATGGCAGGTTTTCCATTTCCTCAAACATTCTTCGATTGTTTTCCTTCTCTTCACTTCTCTATTTCTTCAGTTCCTCTTTTTGTTTTATTTATGGCCTGGCCTCGATGAGGATGATTATCCGTGACTGGAGCTTTTAACGTAAAAAAAGGGAAAAAAAAGAATGCAGCCATCTTACTATAATTCACCAAATGTCCATCCGTCTGTCCGTTCGCAGGTACCGCAAAAACAGCTGAACCGATCGCAACGATATTTTGGGTGGGTATTCCTGGGACCCCTTGGAGTAAAATAGGCTAGTGTTTTTCCAATTTTTTCCCAATTTTCCAATTTTCCAAACACGATGGAATAATATTTACCGATATGAACAGTGATGTGGCTTTTATTGAAATTCTACAAATACTGTTTAGATTTTGATGAGAATTACGAACCTGTCACGAATGCGGAAGTGGACAGATGACGGCAATGCGCGGGTTTGATAATATCCAAATACAACCGTCATTCAATCGTAATGTTTAATCGTTAAACGTTAATCGTGTTAATCGTTTTGTTAAAGTATCAATTGATGATTGGAATTGAGTGAATACAATAACGATTTTGAATTCGTAATTGTGTTCACCCAACCGTACGGAACTTCACATAAGGATTTAAATATTTGTTTATGTCACGAATGTTGTTAAAAGTTTTTTTTTTAATATTAATATTATCTTACTATAATTCACCAAATGTCTGTCCGTCTGTCCGTTCGAAGGTACCGCAAAAACGGCTCAACCGATCGCAACAATATTTTGGGTGGGTAATCCGAGGACCCCATGGAGTAAAATAGGCTATATTGTTTTTCTAAGTTTTACAAGTTTTCCAATTTTCCAGTTTTTCCAAACACAATGGAATAATGTTTACCAATATGAACAGGATGTGGCTTTTGTTGAAATTCTACGTACCAGGAGAGAGTAGATCGACTCCTGACGAACTCTTCCTATATAAACGTGTGGCTCCGAAGTAACACGGCAGCGTGTGCAAAGCGACTGAGAAACAAGTGTAGCGGCCGCTTCCGTGTTACAGATTCGGCGCTCAGTCTTCACACATAAACGTGCGACTGAGAAAGTCGTGTAGCGGCCGCTTCCGTTTTGCAGAATTCAATCTTTTTTTCAAAATGGGCGCCATGTACTGTTTAGATTTTGATGATTTGCGTGTGATATGATTCAACGGATGTTTATATGAATCGTTTAAAATAAAAAAAAGCCTTCAATTTCTGATATTTTTCCTTTTCCTTTGGGCTTCCCAATTGAAGCCCCACCCATAGGGTGGGTACCGTTGCTAGTTATCATAATCATGACTTGGTATGGGCCAGAGAGGTCATTTTCATTCCATGATGCACTTTAAGAGAGCGGAACTCATTAACCAAACCTGATAAACTCAGCGTTGCCCAAAACACATTTCAAAGTTGGACTCCAAAGGCAGCCTGGGCACTGGGCATCCTCCATCGTACAAAGTCCTTCCTTGGCACACATGAACTCCTATATACACCTACAATGCCTTCATCTACAGCTTGATGGAGTACCGCTCTCACTTCTGGGCTAGCTCCCCACCCCCCCCCCCCTCCTCCTTCCCCCCAGGTTTCTGCGAGGCACACATGGTTCACCATCAACCCCAGTCTGGTGAAACTACCTATATCCAGGACCACTGCTCACCTCCACTCATTTGTTCCTCTTTCTTCCCATCTATGGAACCAACTTCCACATCCTCTTCAATATCAATCTTCTCTCCAGGTCTTCAGCACAACTGTTCACCGCCATCGCAGATCGTCTCTGATCCGAAACAATGATCTTTTCTACCCTCGATAACTCCACCCAAATCCTTCCTTCCACATTTCCAGTTTTCCCTCCATGGAGTTTCATTCTGTATCCATCTTGTCAACCCAGGGGCGGATCCAGGAATTTCAAGATGGGGGGGGGGGGGGTGCATGAAAGTATAGGGCTGGGGGGGGGGTTATGGGGCGTCTGGGGGTCATCCCCCAATAAATGTTTTAAAAATTGATCGTCAGAAACGGCATTTCGTGCGTTCTTGGCAGTTTCTGCAGTTCCTTGTGTTCTTCCTTGGTCCAACAGTTCAGCAGATTCGCACCGCCTGCACCCTCATCCTGGATCGTCGGGGGGGGTGCGCACCCCCTGCACCCCCCCCCCCCGGATCCGCCCCTGCAACCCCATGTGTCCTCTCATGCTCCCCATTCCTCCCCACACCCATTGTTTGTACAGGTCTCTCTCTCTCTTGACCTTCTACTCTGCTGTTGGTGTTTACCCCACCTCTCGACTGCTCCTCATTCGTGCACTTCACTTCTGGTCTGGCTCCCCCCCCCCTCCCCCCCCGTCCTACTTCCCCCCAGGTTTCTGCGAGGCACACACGGTTCATGCCCGCAGTATAGCGGTGCTCCTGTTTAGCGGTGCACTGTTCCTTTTGCCTCCTGTTTAGCCCTTCCATGAGCCTCAACTACCTATACAAAACTACTTATGAAGAGTCGTCATAGCCATGTAGGCCGTTCTGCGTTCAAATAAGTCGCATGACTTTGTGACCAAGAATGATATGAAAGTTTACTTTGTCGTAATTTGCTCTCAACCTTATTTGTTACTCTCTCCCTAAATCTCCTCCGTTTCTCTCTTCTCTCGAATGTGGGACTGCCTCCCAGAGGCCATGCTATCCCCCATTTCCCTCCAGGGCTTCAAGCAGGTGGTGCACAGCCCTCAATGTCATCCCCATCCTTACCCACAAATCTTTATTACCCCCATTGACCCTTCCTAAACCAACCATTTTAGTTGCGGGTTGCATGGTTTCCTCCCCTCCTCTCTTTTATTTCCTGTTCCTTCATTCCCTTGCTTCTTGTATCCAAGAGTTACCTCCATTGCTCTCTTGTCAGTCTCTGTGGCAAGTTGCAGAACCTGGACTGGGAGCTTCTCCCATGAAAGAGGGATCAAGGTAAACAAGAGAGGAATGAGGGAACCCCTTTGAGGCAAGGTGACCCCATCATCAATTTGATGTGTCAGAATTAAAACTGATCTCACTTGAGACACCGAGTCTCAAGACACTTGAGAATCCATACAGAATAGGTAGACCCTGTTGTACACCTGTCTAGGGTTAATAGAATGAGTTATCATGGACTCAGAGGAACTTCAATGCAGGAAGTCATTAGGCACATCAAGCCTGTGCTATGGCTGCCAACCAATGGTCGTTCTATCCTTTTTGGGTTATTTCTACGAAATAACCTCAGAGTGGGTCCCAGTGTGTGTATGTCCGTTAACATTTAACTAAAATATCTTCACATCACAAACTACCCGACCGATATGGACCAAATTTTCTGCACTACATCAGAACAAATCTTTATTATGAGAATATGGAGAGGGCAAATTAATAATTTGATCAAACAGTCAAAAGGTCCAAGGTCAGCATCACATAAAATTGTCAATTTCCATCCAATTGACCTGAAATTTTAAGAATTTGCATATTGGGTCACTGAATTGATTCACCAATCAAAAGCAAAGGCTGATTATTTTTTTTATGGAGTTTGTTTTCGGGCTGTCCATCCATCCGTCCTTCCGTCCATCCGTACCGGCTAAACCTCGTTTTTCTCAGCAACTACATGTCCGACTGACAAAACTTTCAGCGTAGGAGTGACACCCATGCAGAATATTTTTATGATAATTGTGATGTCATAGGTCACGTGGTATGGCAGCCATCTTGGATTAAACGCAAATAAAAAAATATATTTCTCAGAAACCGCTGAATGGAAAAATTAGAAAATTGGCACATTGTCAAGTACTCCCAATGGAGAACAAAAGCATGATAATGATGACATCATAGGTGAAGTGGTATAAAAGCCAAAAATGTTCTTATTCATTATCCTACAAAATTTTGGGAAATTTTCTTTTTTGCATTTTTTTGCATTTGTTGTTTTGCATTTTGTAAATTTGGAAAATTTGGAAGAGCTTGACTCTAGCCTTTCCCTTGCGAGGGCAAGGAGGAACTTAACACTTAACCCCTAAGACTTAAACTTAGTTTTGTCCACCCTGAAGAACGCTCACAGTGGGACGTCAAGGCAACCAGAAGGGACGAGGTTCTCCTGACCATGTGGCGCTCGATTTGGGAAGCGAGAGGCGTTCCATTAGTGGATCCGCCCGTCGCACCCGTGTTTTGGGCGGCTCCGGTAGGCCGTTTGTGTTTGACGTTCCGTGTCAAGTCCCGCGCCCCCACCTCCGGGCCGACCGGGCGACCGGAACGAATCCCAGTGTCCCGATCCGAGCCGTCAGAGCGGACCGGCCAGCAAGAGTGACTGGCACCCCCGAATCTGCACTTTCCGTCCCTGCGGTCCCAAAATATCGGAAGCACCCGATGGTGGGTTTCGATGTGGTGTGATTTGGTAGGTCTTGACGAGCGATGAGAGGTGTGTGCGGGTAACGCCGCCGCCACGACCGACCCGGAACGTCGGGAAAGAGTTCCCTCGGGCGAGCCGGCCGCACCCGTTGCGGGCTGCGACGCGCGCCCTTACCGCACACTCCCTACATTTTCTTTTTGGCTTGTCCAGACAAGGCCGTCCGCATTGCCGAACTCGTTCCCAAGACTTGCCCCTTATGGTAGTGACCTGAGGGAGGGAAAAGTTTTGTCTTTACCTGGAGGTGATCAAATCAATTCCCCTTTAGAAATGAGGGCGAGGGCAATTTCTGTTGACGGCGTGTGCCGTGCGTAGGTGGGATATGCACATGCGCGGCCACGTCATACGTCACAGCGAGTGTGAGTGGCGTCCGTAAAATGTGGACAACGTAGTGAGTGAGTGGGCATCTTTTTGGGAGAACTGGGGACCAGCCGAACATGGCCGCGATGGGATCGGCCGAGGTCCCGCAACCGATCCCATGTCTTAATTGTGGCTCCTGACCGAGGGAATGATAATTAGGGGGAAAGCGGCGACGAGAGTGCATGGTCGGCGACCCCCCATGGTCGGTTGGTCGCCTTACGTGCTCTCGCCGAACCGCCTTTTACCACTATCGGGGTTAGTGTCCACCTATTGTATCAGACTAAGTCCCTAACATAAACTGGGATGGGGATGAGGGGTCCACCCCATCAAGCCGTCTTAAGCACCCGAGTGTGCAGCGAACTCCGATGCCGTTTTTTCCCTCGGTGAGCCGGATACCAAGGAACGGCGTCCGCCCCTGCCCGACTTACCCCAGCGCCCCCCTATAAAGCGGACGCTGGTGCGAGCTGAGCTGCGGACGACGAACTTCGGGCGGTACGATACGATACGATGGCGCCGCGCTATACTACAATTTGGAAATTTGGCGCTGTACTACAATTTTGAAATGTTTTTTTTTTTGCATGAAAATTTTACATTTGCATGCACATGATCTATGACCCATTTGTATTGAAATATTAAATTTATGACATCATAGATCACATGGTTTGGCAGCAATTTTGGATTGAAGGAAAATATTAAATAATTATATCTCTGAAACCGCTCACCCTATCGATGTGAAATTTTACAAATATATAACACCATTGTTGCATATATGTAGTTTGAAAATGATGATGTCATACGTCACGTGGTTTGGCAGCCATCTTGGATAGAAAAACGAACCTTATCCGAACAACACGAAACTTCACATACATGATCCCCTACCCATACATATGCAGAATGATGGCATCTACCCGTTGTGGGACTATGCAGAGGCATATTGGTGACACAGTAGCATTGTTCTAGTTTATCTAAAGCTCAAAGGACAAGGCTGAATAAAATCATCAATTTTCATTTTGTATTTTTTTTAAAAACTATTTTCGTTATTTTGAGCATACAGAAGAAGAAGTCTGAATACAAACGGACGCGGACGGGCTTTGCATTTTCAGATGCTTTCCAGCTTAAGTCTGGTAGACGACAGCCGAGGTTCAAATCGCCGATCCTCAGACTCAGAACTGATAATCTAACCATTACATCACAATTCTTGGAAATATAATGGGTTCCCATAAAACATAACAGGAACTTCAACGCAGGAAGAGGCCCTTCAGCACATCAATCTTGATTTGTGACTCAGCTGTCTTCAATAGAGTTGGTATTCATCTTGAGGCCCAAGCCAAGGCTTGCCTTGGAGAATGCGATTTTGCAACCAGTGCTTGAAAAGACTCCATTAAAGTAAAGTGCGATGAATTTACAAACTGGGTAAGTAAGCAACAACGAACATTGCCGTACTAGTTTGAGACATCCTGCTTGATCATAAAGAAGCCAACTAAGTTTACTAACCATATCATCTTGGGAATACTTTAGTGTATGCTTTAACTTTGATCTGTTGAGTGTGGAACTGGTCTGGCAAGTGAAGGCTAATGTTGATCTGTGTTGGGCAGACAGGTAGAACAATGGATGAAATCAACAGGATGTTAATGGAGACTTGCTCATCCCTGTGGGAAGCAAGGAGGCTGGTAAACCTGTTTTTTATGTACTTCTACAATGTATATAGGCTGGTGGAGGACCTAGAACATTGAACGCATCAGGATGTAAAAAATATAAGGAACAGCAGAAAGGGAGGGGGAAAACACTAACAGCAGAGATGAGGGACAAAATAGAGAGAGGTGTTGAACGGCTATCTTGAAACCCTGGACGGAAGAATGACATTGAAGAGGGTGTGGAAGTTGGTTCCACCGGTGGGGAAAAAGAGCAACGAATGAGTGGAGATGAGTTGTGATCCTCGATTTGGGAGTTTCACCAGAAGGAGGTTGTTGCCAGACTGCGTGCTCTCTACAGAAACTTGGGGGGAGGGTGGACAGGGGTGAAGACGGTGCGAGGACAGAGCACGGAAAGAGCCAAGGATGCAAAGACAGATAGGAGGTGGTAGAAGACAGAGGTACTACTGACATGTGTGCAACGTGAAAATGATATGGCCATAGACTCAGCTTCGTCGCAGGAGATTTCAATTATATCAAAGGCCTTGGTTTCCATGGTATCAAGCAAGCTGAGCAAGATGTGAGGCAGGGGAGCCAGCCCAGAGGTGATAATGGTACTCCATCAAGCTGTAGATGAAGGCCTTGTAGGTGGATAGGAGTACAGGTGTGTCAGGGAAGGGCTTTGCACAATGCAGGATGTCCTGTCACGACTGGCTTTGAAGGCCAACTTCCCTAGTAGTGAGGTCCAAAAGTTTGAGGGACTGTAGTTTTTCAAGAGGAATGTTAAAAAACTAGATTGGAGGGTTTGCCAGCCAGTTCTTTCAGAGAGACAAAGTGATAGTGTGAGATTTGTCTGGATTGAAAGACATATTCCAAGTGTTTGAACAGTTTGTAATTACATCAAGGTCTGAAGAGAGGGAAGAGGCTGCGGCCTGTCTGTCTGAACGATGAGAGATGTCATGGCAGAGGGTGGAAAAATCATCAGCAACTCGATAATGAGGATTTTCCAGTGAGTCAGAGAGATCATTGATGAAGATTAGAAATAGGATGGGACATAGAACACTGCCTTAGGAGCACTCCATGATTGACAGGGAGAGATGAGCTGATCTCGTTGAAAGTTACATGCTGATTACGGGAGCGGAGGAAGTCAGCGAGCAAAAATTATGACAATGTTACAAAAATGGAACAAAAACGATCACATTACCAATAAAACATAAATTAAAAGAGTTGAAAGCTAATAATTTTAAAAGCATAACAGAAAATATACTGTAACATCACTCGGTGGAGCACATACAGTCATGTGAAAAAGTAAGTACACCCCATGTAAAGTTTTGACTTTTTCAACATATTTCAACACACAGCTATTTGATCTTCATTTCAGCAATATTAATAGATAAAGGTGATATAATATAACAAATATCCTGAAACATTTACATTTTGTAGTCCATTGTATAATTTAAATAAACATAAATGCAAATTTCGCATGTGGAAAAAGTAAGTACACCCTTGGCTCTAATAGGTGGTATTGCCCCCTTTCGCAGAAACAACCTCAAGTAGGCATTTCTTATAACTGTCTTCCAGTCTATGACATCGACTGGGAGAAATTTTTGCCCACTCCTCCATGCAGAATTCTTTCAGCTGTGCGATGTTTGAGGGGTTTCTTGCATGCACAGCTCGTTTCAAATCCCCCCACAACATCTCGATGGGATTTAGATCCGGGCTTTGACTTGGCCATTCCAGAACCCTCCATTTCTTTCTTTTCAGCCATTCCTTGGTGGATTTACTGGTATGTTTAGAGTCATTGTCATGTTGCAAGGTCCACCTTCGGTTGAGCTTCAATTTTCCGACAGATGACCTCACATTATCCTCGAGCATCCTCTGGTACAATGAAGAATACATAGTGGATTCTATGATGGTGAGATGCCCAGGCCCTGATGCAGCAAAGCTGCCCCCAAACCATAATATTTCGACCACCATGCTTTACAGTTGGTATCAGGTTCTTGTGGTCAAATGCTGTCTTTGGTTTTCGCCAAACATGTCCTCTGGTACTGTGGCCAAATAGCTCTACCTTTGACTCATCTGTCCAGAGCACATTGTTCCAGAAGTACTGGTCTTTGCCTCGGTGTTCATTGGCAAACTATAGTCTTGCCCTGATGTTCTTTCTGGACAGCAAAGGTTTCCTCCTGGCACACCTCCCATGTAGATCAAATTTGTGCAGCCTCTTTCTAATGGTAGACTCGTGCACTTTGACAACAACAGTGGCAAGAGCTACCTGTAGGTCCCATGATGACATTCTGGGGTTCTTAGAGACTTCTTTCAGCATCTTGCGGTCTGCTCTCAGGCTGAACTTGCTGGGGCCGCCTGGCCTGAACAAGTTGGCAGTTGTTTGGAATCTTCTCCACTTGTAGATGATCTTCCCGACAGTCGAATGATTGATTTCAAATTGTTTGGAGATCTTTTTAAATCCCTTCCCAGACTCGTAGGCATCTATAACCTTTCTGAAGGCCTCAGAGAGCTCTTTTGATCTCGGCATGGTGACGCCACACACTTCAACAACAAAGAGCAAACCAAACTAAATGTCTGAGGTTTAAATAAGACAGGTTCCTCCAAGATCCTCTCTGATGATGTTCTATCATTTGCACCTGAGCTGGTGCACCTGATTCTAATTTTAGGTATTTGAAGTAATGATAAATGTAGGGGTGTACTTACTTTTTCCACATGCGAAATTTGCATTTAAGTTTATTTAAATTATGCAATGGACTTCAAAATGTAAATGTTTCATGATATTTGTTATATTATATCACCTTTATCTATCAATATTGTTGAAATGAAGATCAAATAGCTGTATGTTGAAATATGTTGAAAAAGTCAAAACTTTACATGGGGTGTACTTACTTTTTCACGTGACTGTACCTCCGAAAGGCTGAACAGTTTATGTTTTGTATCTCACTGCTAGTCCGGATCTGGATTCGGACCTGATCCAAAATCTAATCGGCTTGTTCTTGTCACCTAACAACTCATCCACCAAGATTAGTCATAACTCGTCCATAACTTTTTTAGATGTCATGTTATATGTATCACTTTTCACCCGATCTCTCAATGATTAAGAATTAATTAAAATTAAATAATTCTCGTATCCGCACCCATATTCAGATCTTCAGCAAAATCCAATCAAGTCGGTCTTGTCACATACACAACCTCTCTACCAAGTTTTGTCCAAATCAGTCTACAACTTTTTGAGACATCGTGCTATTTTGTCGGTTTTAGCCCTATCACTCAATGGTGAACTAGACCGGCAGTCTTCAACATCACAATGTCGACTGATATGCCTCCACCCACATTATTACATCATTATAATACTTGTATCAAGTATGATTTCAATCCATTTAGCTGTGCCCAAGTCAGCACATTTTTACTTGACATGACCTTTGACCTATTGACCCCAAAATTTAATCAGTTCATGTTTATATCATTATACATACCTGTACTAAGTTTTAATTTAAATCCCTTCAGTTGTTCACAAGTTCTCACATTTTTACCTGACTTGACCTCTGACCTTTGACCTTTCACCTCGGGCCCCCCAAAATCTAATCAGTTAATCTTTACATCATTATACATATCTGTATCAAGTTTGAATTAGATCCCTTTAGCCATTCTCAAGTTATAGACCTATTACAGACTTTGACCTCTTGACCCCAAAATCCAATCAGTTCATCTTTAGATCATTCTACATAAGTGTACCAAATTTGGTCAGAATCCCATTACTGGTTCACAAGTTATCGTGGTAACAGTATTTTTACCCAACATGACCTCTGACCTTTGCCCTTTGATCTCGTACCTCATTATACATACCTACACCACGTTTGATTAAGATGCCTTTAGACATTCTCAAGTTATCGTGGTAACAAAAACCTATCACGGACGGACGGACAGCTGGACAGACAACCGGAAAACATAATGCCTCCGGCGACGCACTTTAATATTTCTGCGAGCCGGATCCGGATCCAAAATCTAGTCATGTGTTCATTGTGATGTGATACTCAGCAAGGGAAAGCAACACTGAAAGAATGTAAAATATGAGCAAATGGAAGATGATTTGGGAAGGTGCTCATCCGCAAAGCTCTCTTTTGGACTCAATACCTACAACTTTGGATATCACAAGACCTGAACTCCATACAGGTGCTCCAAGTTCTAAGATAGGGTGACTGCACATCTTGTAGATTATTACTAAGTCTCCAAGTTTCACCCCATTTCTCTTGAGCTAACATAACATGTTCAAGCATCAGGATTCCCTTGAAGCATTGCTAACCATGTGCTCAACCTGTTGAGTCCACTTCAAATTGTTTGGAATTATGACAGCGAGAAGCTTCATAAAGGAAACACCATTGATTGAAGAGATTGAAGAGGAAGGTTAGTTGAAGAGGAGGTAGTGGTTTGCGAAGAAATGACATCTGCATTACCCTACATTTCTCCGGCTAGGAATCATGTCATTGTCGCTACTCCATTCACTAAGTAAGTTCCAAATGCGACTTGCATGCAAGACCTCTCGGGCTTCTGCAACATTTCATATTTTGCAATATATGAACCTCATACCGTAGACAACTGCAGGTGTTGGGCCCTCGTCCGAATGCTATACCGCGATGAACCAAGAGTCCACGAATGCTATTGGTCATCCATGGCTTGTCACTAGGACAGCATCTAATCATAATGTGTTCAAGGTGTTGTTTGTATTGATTAACAGATCAGATTATTGATAGGTCTGTAGTTAAGGAATCGGTTTTTGGCACCTTGTTTACGTAATGTGGTGATGTTGGCTGACTTCCGAACAGATGGAAGATGACCGAGGGCAAATTATAGGGTGAAAGGAGCAGAATGAGGATGGGCAAGAGCAGCAGAGCAGGTGTTTCGGACAGGTGAGCTGATGCTGTTTGGTCCAGTTTCAGAATCAGAGTTGAGGGTTTGCCGGAAAAACTTCTCCACCTTCTCAGGTGCAAAATGCATAGAGTCCAGGAGCAGTCGGGTGAGACTAGGCAGGATAGATACATAGTGAGAGAGGGATTGTGGACAAGATTTGGAAGCAAACACAGGATTGAAGCATGCGGCCTTCGCAAAGGCGGAGTGACCTCTTGACCTGAAAAGGCACCACTAGATTTTTAAGGAGGAAGTCAAGTTTAAAAGTTTAATCTTGAGGTTGATCAGATGTTCTTTTCTGGCTTTTCTGAGAGTGGACAAACACTTATTCCGGGCGTTGTGGAATGATCTGGAGGTGCCTTTTGTCGAGCTGCCTTCCAGGAAGGGAAGACAAGTTGCTTTAAGGCAACTTCAGACTTTGCAGAAAACTTGAAACCCTCCTATCTACATTCTAAACAAGCCATATCAAGAGGTTAAGTCACTCAAACTTTTGGGCCCTGCCATCAGCCAAGATATTTATTGGACAGACACTATTTCCAAGAAGGTCTCCAAAACCTGCTACCGACTGGGCACCCTTTGTCATGCAACATCTTTCTTTGGCCAATCACAACCTACAAGACCTTCATGCGCAGCTTGATAGAGGACTGCTCTCCACTTTAGGCTGGCACCCCAGCCTCACGTCTGAAATATGCCATGGAAAGCATGGCCCTAAAAATAGCCAAACCCCCCCTCCACCGAGTGGGCTGACTGTCATCTCTTGAGGTTGTAGTTCAGACCTCTCCTGAGTTGGGGGAACCCCCTTCCCCTTCCCCACCCCCTTCCCCACTCCCCCACCCTCTCCCTTCTCTCCCAGGAACTCCTTGACTCAAAATTGAAAAATATAAGACCAACTGATCCTGTGGACCATCAAGTAGAAGGCCTGTATCGGGTATCAGAGCAGTAGGTTGGTAAAGAAGGGACTAGTAGGGATCCTAGGTTTGGGGGATAACTCCCTCTGTTGTGGGGCGGCTTAGCCCAAATATTCAAAAGAATTGTGCATTTTGTGATACAAGCACCAAATTTGGCACAAATGTACATTAATATGTTGCGAACATTTTCAGATATTGGGCCACTTGAAATTCCGTAATTTTTTTTTTCATATTTTTTCAAATTTCGTAATTTCCAATTTTTCGGGTGACACCGTCACAATTTCGGTCTTCGAGGCCGGCCGATAGGCAAAGTGTGACCGGAAGGGACGAGGTTCTCCTGACCACGTGGCCCTCGATCTGGGAAGCGAGAGGCGTTCCATTAGTGGACGCGCCCCTCACGCCCGACTTTTGGGCGGCCCCGGCAGGCCGTTTGTTTTGACGTTCCGTGACAGGCCCCGCACCCCCACCTCCGGGCCGACCGGAAGCTTGTGCTGAGTACATCATACCTGAACAACTCAGTGAGGCAGAACACAGCAGTGCACACCAGGGTGACCCCTTCAGTGCATAAACCAATTAACCTGTCCACTGCAGGGCATATAGAAATGAAGATATTTTCTGCATATAATAATAATATAAGTTCAGTTCTATATAACAATTTCTGTTATCACCACTACCACTACAACTACCACTACTACAAGCTTTGTCTGGAATTTTGTGGACTAACAGACAAACAGACATACAGACAAGCTGGGATCAAAACATTACCTCCTTCCACCATTGAGTGTAGAGGTAAACATCATGGAAATTATATCATGCCCTAGATTTAATTCATGCTTACCCGTGTATTTGCTTCACTGGTTCACAAGGTCTTTTGCATACGTGTAATTCAGACTCTCGTCTTCATTGCTGACCACACAATGTTCGCAACATATTAATGTACATTTGTGCCAAATTTGGTGCTTGTATCACAAAATGCACAACAGGTTTGCTATGCTGCTACACTACTGGGAGCCTATATAATCCGAAATAGAAAAAGGGAAGCATGAGCGATTGTGCGGGATACTGTCTTGTATTTATGTGAACAATCAACAATCAATCAGAACAATCAACCGTGTGATAAGGTATAGCAAATATAGCAAAAAGTTAACGAATAGACAGATGGACAACCGGACGGACAGACATCCGGTCATCACGACCCATTTTAAGTTCATCTCATCGAGATGAGATTACCTAAAAATCACTGGGATCTCCCATGACGAAGCTGAGTGTCTAGGCCTGTTCCTTTCGCATAGCAGACAGGTTGGTGGCCTCCATATTCTACCGCTTCCTTCCAAGTTCTTCAACCTCTGCCCACTGGTGGCTCTGTCCTTCCCAGATTTCTGCAGGTCACACATTTTCTGCCAGTAACCCTCTTCTTGTTAAACTCCAAAAATCTGGTTGGTTTATTCCTTTTCTGTTTCATCTCCTCTTTCCCCTTCCTCTTGCTTTGTTTCGTTCAGCTCGTGCGCAGCTTGTTACTTCCGCTCCCAAAGGTGGATGGAGGTTATGTTTTCACCCCTATCTGTCTGTTTGTCCGTTTGTGAACAAAATATCTCAAAAGGTTGTGGACGGATTCGGACGAAATTTGGCAGAGATGTAGCGTATGCGACAAGGACGAAATGATTAGATTTTGGTGAAGATCCGGATTCGGATCCGGCTAGTAGAATGTTTTAAGTGATTCTTCACTATTGGGAGATTGGGCCAAAAACTATACATAGCAGGATATCTCAAAAAGTTGTGGACGGATTTGGACGAAAGTTATCGACGGATTTGGACGAAACTTGGTGGACAGGTTGTGTGTGTGACAAGGAAGAATCGATTCGATTTTGGTGAAGTTTCGGATCCGGATCCGGCTAGTAAAATTTTAAAGTGATTATTCACCATTGAGTGATATGGCCAACCAGGCGGAGGTATGCTCTCTACTGAGTACCGTTCTAGTACTTGTTCATGCCCCATGTGCCCTTCGCCTCCGCTTTACTGAGTCTCACTTTCACTACTCCGCTCATGGTGTTTCCCCATTTCCATTTTGTTCCCTTCCATTCGACTCTAGCTCATGCATGAGCCTTGATCATGGATACAAAAATAATAAAATATTTTAAAAAATGCCTCACCACAGTATTCAGTGTACCATGGGCAGGAAGAAGGGTACAATAACGGAAGACAAGATGGAATTTGGGGTAAATCTGTGCAAGAACGAGCCGGTTTCTGTGGAAGAATTCCAAGGCTGTGTCTGGGGCAGTATACAGTCACGTGATAAAGTAAGTACACCCCATGTAAAGTTTTGACTTTTTCAACATATTTCATCATACAGCTATTTGATCCTCATTTCAACAATATTGATAGATAAAGGTGATATAACAAAACAAATATCATGAAACATTTACATTTTGTAGTCCATTATATAATTTAAATAAACATAAATGCAAATTTCACATGTGGAAAATGTAAGTACACCCCTACATTTATCACTACTTCAAATACCTAAAATTAGAATCAGGTGCACCAGCTCAGGTTCAAATGATTAGACCATCGTCAGAGAGGATCTTGGAGGAACCTGTCTTATTTAAACCTCAGACATTTAGTTTGGTTTGCTCTTTGTTGTTGAAGTGTGCTGCGTCACCATGCCTAGATCAAAAGAGCTCTCTGAGGCCTTCAGAAAGAAGGTTATAGATGCCTACGAGTCTGGGAAGGGATTTAAAAAAATCTCCAAACAATTTGAAATCAATCATTCGACTGTCCGGAAGATCATCTACAAGTGGAGAAGATTCCAAACAACTGCCAACTTGTTCAGGCCAGGCCGCCCCAGCAAGTTCAGCCCGAGAGCAGACCGCAAGATGCTGAAAGAAGTCTCAAAGAACCCCAGAATGTCATCACGGGACCTACAGGTAGCTCTGGCCACTGTTGATGTCAAAGTGCACGAGTCTACCATGAGAAAGAGGCTGCACAAATTTGATCTACATGGGAGGTGTGCCAGGAGGAAACCTTTGCTGTCCAGAAAGAACATCAGAGCAAGACTAAAGTTTGCCAATGAACACCTAGGCAAAGACCAGCACTTCTGGAACAATGTGCTCTGGACAGATGAGTCAAAGGTAGAGCTATTTGGCCACAGTACCAGAATACATGTTTGGCAAAAACCAAAGACAGTATTTTACCACAAGAACCTGATACCAACTGTAAAGCATGGTGGTGGAAATATTATGGTTTGGGGCAGATTTGCTGCATCAGGGCCTGGGCATCTCACCATCATAGAATCCACTATGAATTCTTCATTGTACCAGAGGGTGCTTGAGGATAATGTGAGGCCATCTGTCAGAGTTGAAGCTCAACCGAAGGTGGACCTTGCAACATGACAATGACCCTAAACATACCAGTAACTCCACCAAGGAATGGCTGAAAAGAAAGAAATGGAGGGTTCTGGAATGGCCAAGTCAAAGCCCGGATCTAAATCCCATCGAGATGTTGTGGGGGGATTTGAAACGAGCTGTGCATGCAAGAAACCCCTCAAACATCACACAGCTGAAAGAATTCTGCATGAAGGAGTGGGCAAAAATTTCTCCCAGTCGATGTCAGAGACTGGTAGACAGTTATAAGAAACACCTATTTGAGGTTGTTTCTGCCAAAGGGGGCAATACCACCTATTAGAGCCAAGGGTGTACTTACTTTTTCCACATGCGAAATTTGCATTTATGTTTATTTAAATTATACAATGGACTACAAAATGTAAATGTTTCATGATATTTGTTATATTATATCACCTTTATCTCTCAATATTGTTGAAATGAAGATCAAATAGCTGTATGTTGAAATATGTTGAAAAAGTTAAAATTTTACATGGGGTGTACTTACTTTTTCACATGACTGTATATGGGAAACCAGTCCAAAAGAGAGATGACTGCTCGCAATCCCTGCCAATCAGTTTGAGTGTCCCTGCCTGCCAATCTTGACTCGCCAGCATTGAGGAGGTTTCTGAGAATAGCCAGACAGAGGTTGCTTTCACAAGTATATGGCAAGATGAACCAACTGGAGTAGAGGAAGAGCAGGAGATATTTGTGGGAAAGTTGGTCATCACCAAGTCCAGAGGTGAGAATTTGCCATTGGGAGAAATCCGGGTTGGAAAGTTCACAGATTGAGTCAGTCCCATTGAGTCTCAGAAGTCCTTTGCTGAAATGCCATGGCTGGTGATAGAGGAACCAACACCCAGCCAAGTTCCATGGTGACAATTGAAATCTCCACATATGAGGAAGAGAGAGTTGGGATGAGTGGTTAAAAGTTTGTCCATGTTGACAGAAAGATGTCGACGGTTAATTTTGCTTAATGCTAAAAACACAAGTTTGGCCTCGCTTCCCAGGGCAGTTTTACAATGTGAACATTTGATGGAAATCCGGATCTGATGTCTCGAATCCTATTAAAGATCGTCCGCTAATGTGATCATCTTTTGGGCATACCAAGTTTCGACGGAGGGGACGAAGAAGTGGGGGCATCGGTGTGGGTAGGGGTGAGGGCACCACTGAGCCTCGGCAGATAGATCATGAAATGAGGAATGTCGGAGATTTAAAAAACTCAACACTTGACCAAAGAGTGATGGATGAAGGAAGTTTAAATTGGTTTCTTTTCAACGTATAGTTGAACCACAACATCACTCCGCTTACCAGCGGACAGGATAGGGCAATGGTGGACCCTCTCAGGTTGGTTTAAAGATGATAATTAGCTAAGTGGCCTTACCGGTCTGGGCGGTGATTGGGAAGAAAACGAAGGAGCACAAGAAGAGGAGGATGGGACACGCAGACGACGAAGATCTGGACTTGAAGCACGTGGTCGCTGTATTGGGCCCCATTGAACGAAGGCGTCCAGCGGTCGATCGCGAGGTGGTGGCAGCAGTCGAGTTCCCTTTTCTACGGAACTGGATATAAGGCATGCTGCGCTAAGCCAGGGGAGGGAGGAGTGACACAAACACACGCCTTCTACCAACGTCGCCATTCCGCGTTTTGTGCGGAAAGCCCCAACGGGGACGGATCTGCCCACGGTATTTACGGGAAAAGCGACGATGACCCGTTTGGTGGAGGTTTCGAGGCCCCTTTTCGTTTGTTGTTTTGAACTCAACTTGTTTTATGACGTAGATCTCTCTTCCGACATGCGCCGCTTGCATAACAACACCGTAAGTCATGAACCGATGATGAAAGTTTGCGAAATTGCAAGACTCGACGAAGATTACTGGAAATGTTGACGTTATCGATTCTTCTTATAGGTAAAGGATGTGACCGCAGGGGCGATGGGTGCGGGTTTTAGGCTCTGATCCTTAAAGATGGGACAGCTCACGTCACGTAGCGATTGATCGACTTAGGCACATATTCTGTTTATCTTACTTATTGGAATCACAGATGCTAACATCCCAAATGGGGCAATAGGGTCCACACTTATTGAACGACACTCGACCCTCCATGATATTGAAAAATGCTGGCTCCATCTACCTGGTATATATTACCTTTTTTTTTTTAAGCATGCCAACCAATACGGAAGAAAATAAAATAAAAATAATAATAATAATTATTATTATTATTGGCAAATGCATATACTGGTGCAGGATACTGATGCGTCATGTTCGGGCAGGAATTTGGGATTTGGCCAGATTACCCGGCACACCATGGTCTACCCTTTTCGAAAGGTGCTTTGGATTCTTCAACATCCACCAGAAAATGCGAGCTCGCTGACCCAGCTGAACGTCTGAGGGATAGTACACCCATCCATTCACACATACAACGATCAATGCTTCGAGCAATTATCGGGGATGCCTCTTCGCGGTGGTTGTACCCCCCAATGCAAGTCGGGAGCCAAATCTTCCCCATTCTTCCCTGCTGCCCGGATTTGTCAGGGCAGTGCTGTCATGGTCAGAGTGCCGATCGGTCTACATGGACGGGCCCTTTCCCTCTTGTTTCTCTGTGTCTCTCTGTGCCTCTGTGCATTTCTGCCTCTCTCTCTGCCTCTGCCTCTGCCTGTCTCTCTCTCTCTCTCTCTCTCTCTCTCTCTCTCTCTCTCTCTCTCTCTCTCTCTCTCTCTCTCTCTCTTTCTCTTTCTCTTTCTCTTTCTCTTTCTCTTTCTCTTTCTCTTTCTCTCTCTCTCTGCCTCTGCCTCTTGTTACGACTGTTACGTGCTCCTCCCCAAACCCCAGTCACGGTGTACCTCCGAGCCCCGAGAGGAGTCATGGCAGAAAGATGTGTTATTCTGGATGTCAAAGATCAATGGTGAAACCACACCAATTGTTACCAACAAACAAGTATTGTATTCAGATCACACAAGAATAACAGTACAACAACAATAGTAATCACTTGTACAACCAATATATATTTCCTATCATGGTACCATCAGGTTTGTACAATATAACTCACTGTGCTCCAAGTGAGCGAAAAGAAGAACATCCCCAATGTCTCTATTCCGGCATCAAGCCAAAGTCGATCCGCTCCAGTGATCGTCAAAACGATGTCTAATCGAGACCAGAATCCCGTTCGGTTGAGTGACAGTCACAGTCACGCTGCCAAAGCTGCGCAAAGGTGCCCTCAAGGTGACTGGGAAATCACACCCTCGGGTATAGACGTTCCATGGCCCCCAATCGGCGATGCGTAGATTTCCCACTCAAAAGCCACGTTACACACACACACCAAATTAACGTCTGGATGCGGTGAGAATGGTTGAAGCGAAGTGAAAAACCTTGAGCGATGCGCAAAGCGCACGAGTCAAAATGGCCGATGGCCCGTTCTCGCGGCGTAACGGCACTCCGATGATTCTCGTCGGAATCAACCGCAAAACCTGTCATGCAGGTTTATCTGTCACAGCGATAACAACTCTGTCGCAGGAATCCCTTTCCCAGGAAACCCAAAGTTCCCACGTGACCCTCGTTCACCAACATTCGCTCAGGACCTTGAAGCAGCTCGGCTTCTTGTCCGACTCACTCGCTCCGCCTTCTCTTCCTCCTCTTCCGCTTCGTCGTCGTCCGGTTCCGGTTTCATTTAAAACATTAACTTTTTTACCTTTTGAAAATAGTAATCTCTATTTCCCTTAAACGACAACAATAATAGTACATGGAATCAAAAATGTTTACAGTGGATGAAAACCACATGAAAATGGCTTAATGAAATGGGTTTCCATGGCTGAGCAGTCGTACAGACGCCTAAGATCACCATGCGCAATGCCAAACGTCGGCTGGAGTGGTGTAAACCTCGCCGCCATTGGACTGGAGCAGTGGAAACACGTTCTCTGGAGTGATGAATCACGCTTCACCATCTGTCAGTCCGGCGGACTAATCTGGGTTTGGCGGATGCCAGGAGAACGCCACCTGCCCGAATGCATAGTGCCAACTGTAAAGTTTGGTGGAGGAGGAATAATGGTCTGGGGCTGTTTTTCATGGTTCGGGCTAGGCCCTAGTTCCAGTGAAGGGAAATCTTAACGCTGCAGCATACAATGACATTCTAGACGATTGTGTGCTTCCAACTTTGTGGCAACAGTTTGGGGAAGACCCTTTCCTGTTTCAGCATGACAGTGCCCCCATGCACAAAGCGAGGTCCATACAGAAATGGTTTGTTGAGATCGGTGTGGAAGAACTTGACTGCCCTGCACAGAGCCCTGACCTCAACCCCATCGAACACCTTTGGGATGAATTGGAACACTGACTGCAAGCCAGGCCTAATTGCCCAACATCAGTGCCCAACCTCACAAATGCTTTTGTGGCTGAATGGAAGCAAATCCCGCAGCAATGTTCCAGCATCTCGTGGAAAGCCTTCCCAGAAGAGTGAAGGCTGTTATAGCCCAGTGGGCGTGACCAATTCCCTAAAAATGCCCATGATTTTGGAATGAGATGTTTGACCAGCACATACGGGTGTGATGTCTGGGTGGCCACATACTTTTGACCATGTAGTGTGTATATATGTATATCTTCTTCCCCAAATGACCCCATTCCTAAACATTCCTTTTTTCCAGGTTATTATGATTTTGTTTCCCCCTTTCCCTCACCTCTTTTCGTTTGTTAGTTGTCAGTTGGTTTGCTCCCTTTCTGTTTCATTCCCGCCAGGCTGAACAGTTTACGTTTTGTATCCCACCGATACGTGATACCGATAGGTCTGGATTCGGACCTGAACAAAAGTCTAAATAATTCCTTCTTGTCACCTACCAAAGCTGTCCTAGTTTTGTCATAAGTCGTCCACAACCGTTTGAAATATCGTGCTAATTATCTGTAACCGGGTGGTAAAATGTTAACCAGCACCGAAAGGCAGCAGAGTCCCTTTGGCGTTAGAGTTGGCCACGCCCACTGGGGAGCGGAAGTGACGGAAATAAGGGGGCGTGGCGTCTGATGTTGAGAACACGGAGGTATATAAAGAAGGACGGAGGCGGCCATGACAGCATGGGAAGCTTGCCATCCTAGGGTAAAAAAAAACTTGTAATACTCGCTAAAAACATGATAGAGTATAAAGTTAGCATGGTGTCATGATTTATTAAGGAAATGTTTTGAGGACAAGTTTGCATTTCATGGACAGATGGTTTTGGATTTAGTGGTTCAGTGCATGGTCTGGAATGTTCCAGGTGAGAATTTCGGAGGAGATCTTAGTGTTGTTTTGGAGGAAAATAAAACGCATGTATGTAATTAAATCGACGTTTTCCCCAATAATAATTCCCGAATGAAGTTGTGTGGTCGAGTCCACCAGGCAACAAACATCGTTTTTGGGCCCATCTACCATTATCAATAATGAAGAATGACGAAGAAATTAAAAAATTGTCGTGTCCGTATTCGGATCTTCACCAAAATCGAATCGAATCGTCCTTGTCACACACCCAACCTGTTCACCAAGTTTTGTCCGAATCCGTTTATAACATTTTGACATATCGTGCTATGTATCGGGTTTTGCCCTATCATTCAATCGTCAATCTTATTATAATAGAGCAAACGTATATGGTTAGGCCGAGAAATATATATTTCCGGTCTCTGGTCAGCGCGCGCATCGATTTTGACCCTGCGCGTCAACAATTTTTTTTATTTAATTTCCAACGATACCTACAACAGCGACGGCGCCTCATGTTGCCGGGCCGGCGCGCTATCTCGGGAAATACGGGTATGAGGGTCGCCATTGGTATCGACGTTCACGCACGGTTCTCCCCTACAGAACTACGTTTAGTTTGCCCAATCCAACCAGCCGTTCCAAAGATATGAGTAATGTTGTGTGCCGTGACGCCATGAATCCAATCGGCTGGATATTGTCATTTATTGAAACGAAGACGTTCTTTGTCGGGTTCGTGTGAAGCAACCAGAAGGCCTAGAGAGCTGCTGGTGGTCTCGTTAGTTAGGCCTGGATGCTATCTCGTATGTCATGAATTTGTAGGTATCTGTGATAATCTGGTGGACTGGGAGAAGAGATCGTGGGAGACCATCGGCCTGTTAGACCACTTGTGCATGGCCAGTGTTGACGCGATCGACGCATTGGAATGTTTGACGGTACGGCGAGGCGATCTCGAGAACGAAATGGCAGTCTAGAATATGCTTGAAGAACTTAATGATTTTCAGAATAAATACATTTTAAAATAACTTAAGCTTGTGTTAATTATTTACAAAAAGGCCTACCAGTCCCATTGGCTGTCTTTAATTTCTCACTGGACGGTGCCACGGCAGGTGAGGAGGACTGCAAGGCATGAGGACACAAAAAACAACACCTTTATATGTGCAATCCATGCTTTTCAAAAAAAACAAAAAACGCATCGCCGCATCAATTCTGGAACATTGGTCTGACCAGAGCTCAGCAATATATTTTTTTCGGCCTTATGTTTGTTTTTATATTTTATATACAAACAAAACGTCTTCTTCTTCTTCAAATAAAATTAACACCCAAAACACAGTCCGTGAACTCTTAAGTACGTTTAGATTGCTGAGACCCTTCAGACCTTTAACGACCCTTTAAGCCTCCCAAGACCCTTAAGACCACCAAGACCCCTGAAGACACAAAATACCCTTAAAGACCCCGAAGACCAAAAAGCCCCTGAAGACCCAAAATACCCTGAAGACCCCGAAGACCCAAAACTCCCAAAATACCCTGAAGAGCAAAAAGCCCCTGAAGACCCAAAAGCCACTGAAGACCCCCAAAAGACCCCAAATACCTAAAACACCCCAAAGACCCAAAAACACCCCGAAGATCCAAAAGATGCTGAATACCAAAAAAGACCCAAAACACCCCGAAGACCCTATAGACCCAAAAGACCCTTAAATACCCTGAATAACCAAAATACTCCAAAGACCCAGAGGAACCAAAAGACCCTTAAGACCCAAAAGCCCCCGAAGACCCAAAACACCCCAAACACCCTTAAAGGCCCAGATGATCCAAAAGACCCTGAAGACCCAAAACACAATGAAGACCCAAAAGACACCGAAATGGTCAAAGATGCCTATCCCTCTGAAACAATGTGTGGTGAGGCACGCGGAGTCACGCTAGTGGTGAAGAATTAGGAAATTAAAAAAAATTCCTTCACCAAAATCTAATGACTTCGTCATTTTTATTCATTTGTCGTTCTTTGGCACGGCAGAGCAGGATTTGAGAGCATGGCTCTGAAGCCATCTGAGACCGTCGCTGAACCAGGGTCAAGGCCGAGCAGAACAGAACAATCGTCCAATGGTTTGAATTCATCCCCATTGAGGTCACACTACCTCCGGTGACCATCGGCGGCCCCTGTCCTCCATGTGGCGGAAATTTTAATGATGTGTGTACAATGTCGATACGTCCGCTGTAAATCACAGACTTTCATAACACAAGATGCGTTTGAGATATTTAACAAATGCAACCTTTGGTGAATTACAAGTTATATTAAGATACTGTACTCATCACAATGAGGGGCGAGGCCTTCCTCGGGACCTTTAAATTATAATTTATAAATATCTGTAAAAATCAAAAACCCCAAAGTTTCATCGTTCTAGTGGAAATATCTTCCAACATCCTTTTTATTTTATGTTATTGGGAAATTAATTAATTTTAGATTCTTGTGAAATTGGTTCAATGTTTAACCGGAATGCTTGTGGGTGTAAAACATGATGATGACGTCATTAAGTTACACAGTCAGGAATGTGTCGCTGAAGGTGGACGGAGGGTGGGGGGGGGGGGGGGGAGGTTACAAACCTGTGTCGCTGGAGGTGGACGGGAGAGGGGGGTTACAAACCTGTGTCGCTGGAGGTGGACGGGAGAGGGGGGTTACAGACCTGTGTCGCTGGAGGTGGACGGGAGGGGGAGGTTACATACCTGTGTCGCTGAAGGTGGACTGGGGGAGGGGGATGAGGTGGGGGGGAGGTTACAAACCTGTCACTGAAGGTGGACGGGAGGGGGGGGGGTTACAAACCTGTGTCGCTGAAGGTGGACATGGGGGGGGGGGGGGAGGTTACAAGCCTGTGTCGCTGAAGGTGAACGGGAGAGGAGGTTACAAGCCTGTGTCGCTGAAGGTGGACGGGAGAGGAGGTTACAAGCCTGTGTCGCTGAAGGTGGACGGGAGAGGAGGTTACAAACCTGTGTCGCCCACCCCTGGTTGTCTGTCTCTGAGCAGGGCAGGCCGTTTTCAAACAGTACTGGTCGGATTCAAACGAGACTTGGTGGATGAGTTCTGTGGGCGACAAGAACACGCCGATTCGATTTTGGTTCATGTCCGAATCCAGATCCAGTAGATAAAAAAACGTAAACTTCAGCCTGGAAAATAGTTAAGGATAAACTACAATTGGACGTGAAGCACAAATGATTAATCAGCTGCTTGAGATTTTCATGATCGTGATTGTGATGAGACCGAACACCGAGATACTCATGAGTGCAGAAAGTTTGTAATTAATGATAAAAAATTTAATTAATGGTGAATTTGAAAATGCACAATCAGCAGGTTTTACCACCAAGGGGATGAACCACAATCTGTAAACAATTCCAATGGGAAATGTAATTAGCAACTTCATGCCCATCTCTCCTAATTATACTCCACGTGACTTCTGCTTAAATGGCCGTGTTTTCTTTAATTATCTTCCTTGTGCTTTTTATTTTATGTTTTGCAGTTGCCAATGCCTGTCAACACTTTGAACCAATCATTCTTTTTCTTCTTGTTCCTCACTATTCCAATTTAACAAGGCAAACTGCAACGCTTCGAGAATAGATCGTTGTTTCATTGAAATGTTGCAAATTAATGATGTAAGCGAGATTTACTTTTAAAGAGTAAACCCATTTGGAAGAGAGCATCTGATATACAAATATTGAAATAGGAAGAAAAAGACATGAAAATGTTATAATTGTTGATCACGAAAAAACCCAAATGAACGCTTCAAAACTGCTTTGCAATGTGAATTTATTTGTGTAACTAACTGTAGAACACGAAAAGACCCTCCAAACCCCCCAAAAAACACCAATCCAAAAAGACCCACTGAACACCAACAAAAAGCCAACACAAAAGACTGTTTGAACCCCAACCAAAAAACAATATAAAAGGCTGTCTGAAACCCAACCAAAAAAACAATACAAAAAGACCCTCTGAACCCCAACAAGAAGCCAATATAAAACACCATCTGAACCCCAACCAAAAAACAATACAAAAGACCCTCTGAACCCCAACAAAAAGACCCTCTGAACCCCAACAAAAAGACCCTCTGAACCCCAACAAAAACCAATATAAAACCACCTGAACGCCAACAAAAAGCCAACACAAAAGACCCACTGAACCACAACATAAAACAATATAAAAGACCCTCTGAATCTCAACAAAGAAACTACAAAGAGACCCTCTGAACCCCAACAAAAAGCCAACACAAAAGACCCTCTAATCCCCACCAAAAAGCAATAGAAAAGACCGTCTAAACCCCAACCAAAAAAAACGATACAAAAAGACACTCTGAACCCCAACCAAAAAAACAATACAAAAAGACCCACTGAACCACAACAAAAAAACAATACAAAAAGACCCTGTGCGAGATAGGTAAAACACATTGACAGGTAAAAAGGCCAAATGAGGTAAAAGGTAAATCTCCAAATGAGGTAAATGTCACACAGGTTAAAAAACAAAACAAAACACATGGACACTGCTAGGACTTCCAGGAAAGAAGTCGGTATTTCAGAAAAGTGGAATTGGGGTGAAATTAGCGGGGTTATAAAAGATCAAGGTTTTGGATGGGGGAAGATAAGAGATGGTGGTGAACAGCTGTTTTAAAAACCTGGAGGGATGAGTGGGATTGAAGAGAGTGAGGGAGTTTGTTCCAGAGGCGGGAGAAAAGAGGAATGAAAGAGTGAAGGTGAGCAGAGCCTAGATTTTGGCAGTTTCACCAGAAGAAGGTTGCAGGCAGATCTTGTGAGACCTGCAGGAGTATTTGGGGGACAGAGTACAGATCAGACAGGGCTGGAGGGGCTAGGCCAGAGAGGAGTCGGTCGAAGACAGTTTTGACAGTTTGAGCAACTTGTGATTTTTTTTTTCAAGGTTCTAGGCAAAGCAAGATGCTGCAGCATGTCCATCTGAAGGATGAGGCAGAGGTTGGATGTCACGGCAGAGGTTGGAGTTGTCAGCAAATAATAGATAGAGAGGATTTTCCAGAGAGTCAGAGAGATCATTGATGAAGACCAGAAATAGCACAGGGCCCAGAACACTACCTTGGGGAACTCCAGCCAGAACAGGGAGGGGAGATGAGAGAAATCCATTCAGGGACACACGTTGACTACGACCAGAGAGGAAGTCCGCAAGCCATGTGTGGAGATTTCCATGGATACCATAGGAGTAGAGTTTGGTGAGCAGAGCGGGGTGCCAGACCGTATCGAAGTCACGTGATATGTCAAGGGAGACAGCTCTGATTTCCTGTTTGACATTAAGGACCTCCATCCATTGTTGAGACAGCAGAAGCAACATGTCCAGAGTAGAATGACCTGGTCTGAATCCAAATTGATGATCGGAGATCAAGCCATTGGAGAAGAGGAAGGATTTGATATCCGAAGCAATGATGGATTACATGACTTTGCTGATAATTGGGAGCAGGCTGATTGGTCTGCAGTTGCAAGGATCTGTTTTTGCACCTTTTTTGTGTAAAGCGGTAATGTTTGCTGATTTCCAAGATGCTGGCAGATGACCTTCAGCAAAAGAGGGTGAAAAGAACAGAGAGGGTGAGATAGAGCGGCAGAGCAGGATTTTAGGACCCGTGGGCTGATGCCGTCTGGTCCAGTTGCAGAGTCAGAGTCGAGGTTTGACAAAAACTTCTCCACCTTGTCAGGAAAGAAGGCCACAGAGTCCAGGAGCAGTTGGGTTTGACTGGGTAATGTGGGAACAGAGAGAGATGGGTTTGGGACACAATATTTTGAGGCAAATACAGAGTTGAGGCATTCGGCTTTGTCACGTGCGGTGTCAACTGTGTAGCCATTTGAGGTAAGGGAGAGGATGGAGGGGGAACAAACACCAGAAACGGATTTGACCAGACGCCACCAGGATTTGGAGGAAGGAGACAGGTTTGAGAGTTAATTCTTGAGTGTGGAGAGATAGTGCTTCCTGGCAATTCTGAGGGTCGACACACACTTTTTACGAGCTTGGTGGAAGGAACTGAGATTGCCTTCAGTTGGATTAGCCTTCCAAGAGGCAAAGGCAAGTTGTTTCAGGGCAACTGCCTCACCACAAGATTCCGTGTACCATGGACGGGAGGAAGGGTATGACAACAGAAGACGAGATGGGATAAATCTGTGCATGTGAGAGAGCAGTTTGCTTTGGAAGAATTCCCAGGATGAGTTGATGTCAGAGGCAGGAGAGATGGGAGACCAGTCCAGATGATTGATGGCTGCTTGCAGACCATGCCAGTCGGCCTGAGTGAAATGCCAGACTCGTCGGCGCCGAGGAAACTCTCTGAGAATGGCCAGAGAAATGTCCCCTTTAACAAGCACATGATCAGAAGAACCGATTGGAGCAGAAGAAGAGCAGCAGACATTTGCAGGGAAGTTTGGCATAACCAAGTCTAGAAGAGAAGATACTCCATTGACTGAGATCCGGGTCGGGAAATTTACAGATTGTGTCAGTCCCAATGAGTCGCTGAACTCATTTGCTGAGGTGCCATGGCTGGTGAGAGAGCAACCCACACCCAGCCAGCTGGCATGATGACAGTTGAAGTCGCCACATATGAGGAAGAGAGAGTTGGGATGAGTGGATAGAAGTTGGTCCATGTTGTCAGACAGCGAAATGAAAATGAATGGCCCTGATCTCATGTCTGACATTGAGGACTTCCATCCATTGTTGGAAGAGGAGAAGTAGCATGTCCTTGGTTGGGTAACCTTGTCTGAAACCAAATTGGTGATCTGAGATGAGGTTGTTCGAGAAAAGGAAGGATATCATGTCAACTGTGATGATGGATTCCTTAACCTTGCTGATGATTGGAAGTATGCCAATAGGTCTGTGGTGAGGGGATCCGTTTTTGCACCTTTTTTATGTAGTGCAGTGATGTTGATGGATTTACAAGCAGATGGAAGATGATCGAGAGCAAATGATCGGATGAAAGGGAAGAGAGAAGATGCAAGACTAGCAGAGCAGGTTTTTAGGACATGTGAGATGATGCCGTCCGTTCCAGCAGCAGAGTCAGAGTCAGAGTCGAGGGTTGAAAGAACCTTCTCCACATTCTCAGGTGCAAAAGACAGAATCCAGGAGCAGTTGGGTACGATAGGGAAGGATGTGTATCGCAAGTTAGGGATTGCGGAAACAAGATTTGGAAGCAAACAGAATTGAGGCATTTGGCCTTCTCAGAAGCAGAGTCGGCTGTGGTGCCATTTTCAGAAATGGAAGGGATGGAAGAAGAGCATATTCTGGAGACAGAAGTAATCCTATATAGCTGTACTCCCTGTGTATACACACCCATACAAATGGGTATACCCAGGGGTACACCTATCTCAGGTTGACAACAAACCACCAGGTTTTAGAGGGAGACATGTTTGAAAGTTCAATCTTGTGGTTGGACAGATGTTGCTTCCTGGCTCACCTAAGAGTGAACACACTTGCTGTGGACTTTTTGGAATGCACAGAGATTGCCTTCGGACAGAGTTGCCTTCCAGGAAGAGAAGGCAATTTCTTTCAGAGCAACTGTCTCACCACAGGATTCAGTGTACAATGGGCACGAAGGGTTGTGAATCCAACACACTAGTGTTGGATTCACAACTCAAACGGCCCGTGTTCATATCCTGGTAGCTCGGCAGAGATGGTCTTACAGATTCATGCGATGTTTCTTCAGCTTAATCGTGGGGATGGCATCCTCTCTCTCGTGGCGGATAACCACAGGATCTATAGCCATCTCCGTTGTCTCATAACAATTCGCTGTAAAATGTTCTAAGCACAAAACTGAACATCCTGTACGTCCGATCCACACTCGGGTATTTCGGACAAACCTTGTCCAATTTTTGGCAACCCTAGGATCTTTCGGCCAATGGTGTAGCATAAAACCATCTCGGTTTGTATTACTACAACCACCAAGGATGCATTGACGAGGCATATTTGTAGAAATTCGAAAATGATTCGCCGTTTGAATTAAATAGTCCCTTGAGGTAATCCGTAGAGTATCTGCCGTTTGAGTTCAATCGTACCTTGATGTTATCTGTAGACAATATGGAAGTGGCGGTCGCTTTCACTCGGTGACGTCTGGCTAATTGTGAAGAAGAAGAAGATTTCAACTTTTAATCGCAAAATTACCGACTTTATAAATCGCAAATTGGAAAAAGACACATCATATCTATTTTGTAGGGTATCAAGGGATAGATTAGTGTCGAGGTGGTCTGACTGTTTGGGTCCTCATTTAAAAAATAACTGGTGCTATACTATAATTATTTTTTATTAATGATTTAACCCCTGAAAGATCATTTCCACAACAATACTTCTACATGAATTGCATGCAGTGGACAATCGAGTCATTGATGCAGACTATTGTCCTGTCCCCGGGAATAAGACCCCAAGAGGACGAATGACCGAAACGAGCTTAAACTCTGAGGCGTACTCCGAACCTTGGTGGGATTGTCTCTGGCGCACGCGGGAAGGCCCAAGCCTTATCTAATCGGGAACACACACAGGGGATATCCGAACCCACAAACACAAAGACGAGACATAGTGTAGCAGCATAGCAAACCTGTTGTGCATTTTGTGATACAAGCACCAAATTTGGCACAAATGTACATTAATATGTTGCGAACATTTTCAGATATTGGGCCACTTGAAATTCTCTCTTTATGTCCGCCATATTGGATTTCAAAATGGCCGCCACTTGAAATCTACATTTGCTATTATCTCTGGACGTAATGCAGCTATTGACTTGATTCTGGTATCTAAATGTATGTTTTTGGGGGCAAGGAATCCAATGGTACCAATTTCAACTTAATATTATCTATCACAGTCTGTTATATAATTTTATTTGGAAATTATCTAGGCAAATATTGGATTCAACACAATACTTTGAAAAGAATGTCTGAGTTCTGTAAATGTCTTAGGTATAATACTGACATGCTACATGGTCTAGTATTTGAGGCTAGGTGTACTGGTATCTGAGGCTAGGTATATACCGGTACTGAAGATACGTGTACATAAACAGTGTCATGTTAACAAGTTCAGCATTGCCACAAGTACATGTATGTTGTTGACTCATCGTCATGTGCAGTCCCCTTCACACACACAGAGGGCTGTGCACTGAAGGGCAGCCTTTTTGCACTTGCAGCGCCTCACACACCCTTTCTTGCACTTGCAAGAAACCAGCTCAATGCAGCTGTGAGCTGCCTCAGTTAGCCTGGTCCAGTAAGGTGTGTACTGTCCTTCTCCAGTCCTTGACCAACCCCAGTTGGTTGGTGGAGGGAGCTCTGGTGCTGGCAGCAGTATCTGACCCCACACATGTCCACCTTGATACACTGCCCTCTTGACATGTTCCTCCAGAGCTGCCTTCGTTGGAGGGATGAGCTGCACATTGTTCTTCCTTGCGAAGAGTTTCCTCCTGGCCTTGTCAATGTCTGTGCATTTGCTGGTTCGATCATACAACAGGATCACGAACCTCTCGATGATGCGCATTGCATCGTCTGGTATGTCACGAGGTGCAGAGGACAGCAGCAGCAGCGCCTCAGTGAGTTCTGGCAGTACCGTCCAGACTGCCCACGCAGTGGTCTTGCCATGTCTATGAAAACTAGACACAGTGTCGCATCCAGTTAGAGCGTGGAACATTGGCAGTGCACGAGCCTTCTCTCGTCCCAATCCAGCTGCTATTTCGTGTGCTGCTAGGTATCGGAAACTCTGGCCTGTTCCGAATGCCAGCCACAGTTTGTCTTCTGGTTGCAACTCCTGTGCCAGGGACACTGCCAGCACCACAACATCGGTGTCTACAGTCCGGATGAGTATTGCATGGTGTCCATGCTGGACTGCGTGAGATGCATGCAGCAACATCCGACTGTCAGCCTCTTCATGGTTACATGGGGCGAGTGAGGTCAGATCTGGCAGTAGTGGCTTGCTGAGCACTGCCTCTCCATCAGTAATGACGAGTTGCTTGTCCTCCTGGTCAAACCATTCCATGAGAGCTGCTGAGAGGAACCTGAACAGCTCGGTCTTGTTGCTGTCCACTCGTAGGAAGTTCTGCCAGTTTCCTGGTATGGCTGCGGCAGCCACCACACGTCTCCGCACACCTTGTCCCCGCTTTGCACGTGTACTACCTTTCAGTGAATCAGCAAGGTAAGTATCCCAGACCAGATCCAAGCGTGACACTGTTTGCAGCTTCGTGGACATATATGGGATGAAGATCTGTTGTGCATACTCTTCAAAGGTCTTTGATTCAGCCGGCTTCAGCATCTGGACGATGGCTGCTCCATCAAGCACAATACAGGTCGTGACAGGAGTCTCTGTCTTTGCGTCGGAGACTTCTTCCAAGCATGTGAGGAGATCACTCTTGGTACCAGTGCAGAGGCTTCCACCATCAGACAATGCAGGAGGACATGCCTGATTCTCGTGACAAAAGAACTCCTCAAGGTTTCCATCCCTCGTCTGGCAGCCAATGTACAGGCGTGCGAAGAGTTCACGGTCATTCTTGATGGAGGCGAGCTGTTGCTGACCTTTGCTCTGGCTTCTTGGAGTGGAAGTGCTGAACACCTTCAGCTTGTTACGAGGAATGGGTGCGTCCACTGCCTTTGTTCTGTCCAACAGACACTCTCTGGTGAAAGCCTCGAACTGCTCTTGGCCAATCCTCTTGGCATTCATCACGGTCTCCACAGCAGCAGGATCTGCAATCTCCTTTGTGTCCAGTTTGACTACATCCTGACTCTCCTCCTCGAATGGGTTGCCCATCTCCTCTATGACACCGACGAGAGAGCGAACATCTTTCACAAATGAGGCCTGTACACTTGGCGTCTGATCACGATGACGTGTGTCTGCTGTTTGCCGTCTCCAGTGTTGGTTCCTATCCTGGAATTCTTCGATCACCCTGGCAACTTCTGGTCTCGCAACCATCCAGCGACGTAGGGCACTAGGGTTGTCAGTGAGCCCAACTGCTCCACCGTCTCCTTTGATGCAGGCATTATTCTGCTCATGTGCCTGGTCAATCGGGATTGAAGAGAACACCCTCTGTGTTTTCTGAACGGTGAAGTGGCTTTCCCTGAATTTCCTGGCTACATCTGGGTGTTTGATGGTGAGTTCGGCCATGTCCTTCAGGTGCACTGGTATCCACCTAGCATAGTGGGTGTGATCCAGTGCATGGAACCAGGGGACCAGCTCTGTCAGAGCATCGAGGTACATCATTAACGATCCCTGCCTGAGAGAACGCACATACACTAGAACCAACAGTTCTAGTTCCAGCACGGTTGCCCAGTAGTGAAACTGGGGGATGTCTTCTCCTCTCTGGCAACACCAGTCTTCAAACTCCGGAAGGTCCTCTGCATCCCTGGTTTCTCCCAGACAGTAGTGGTTGTAGGCACGGTGTTGCAGGATGTACAGTGCTGCTGCAGTCACTTGATGTGCTCTTCTTGTGCGCAAGACATGGGATGCTCGCAGGAATGAGTCTGCTGTCCCTGCTGTCGCAATCTCGGCTTGCACAAGTGCTTGCACCCAACCACTCCCTTTCAGCCAGTCCCCCAGTGTCCTCAGTGCCGCCATCTCTATGTGGAGGCCACCAAACATCACCACTATCTGGTCTTCACCATAGCTCTCTGGCCACTTCCACTGTATCTGCTTGGCTAAAGCAAACAGTGGCTGATCAACGGTGACCACTGGTGTCTGTCCAGGATTCAGGTGTTCCACAGCATTCTTCACGACGTCCATTGAGTGCCGGATCATGGCCACTGTGTGGGCACTCTCCAGGAAGAGTGGAAGCAGCGACGTGGGGCAGATGACTCGAGCATCCGGTGGCTGTCGGCTGGCATGAAATGCAGCCCAAGATGTGTTGTCATTGTCCACTGTACCAGTGTTGTCTTCCAGGACTCGCTTTGCATTGCCTAGCCATTGGTATTCTTCATCAGTCTGCTGTTTGAAGTCTCCTCTGGTCAATGACGCCACTTTAGCAGCTGGGACAGGCGACTTCTTGATGCTGCTAGTGACAGGGGGTACATCAGTGTAGTAGTGCGGCAAGGGGGCGACTGTCTTGGACCGTGCATCCCCAGATCCTCCAACAATGACGATACTCCGATCCACTCCTTCACCAGTGTAAGAAGGATGTTGTATGAGGGAGATAGCGGTACCATGGAAGGAGTCCTTTGATGTTGTTGCACTGGGGTTGTGATCTATGTTGTCTACAGCGGCAGTTGTAAACACTTTGCCACGCATCTTCGGAGGGATACCAGAATCAAGTCAATAGCTGCATTACGTCCAGAGATAATAGCAAATGTAGATTTCAAGTGGCGGCCATTTTGAAATCCAATATGGCGGACATAAAGAGAGAATTTCAAGTGGCCCAATATCTGAAAATGTTCGCAACATATTAATGTTCATTTGTGCCAAATTTGGTGCTTGTATCACAAAATGCACAATTCTTTTGAATATTTGGGCTAAGCCGCCCCACTAACAGCAAAATCCACAATACAAGAAAAATAAGATTCGACAAATAATGATTTAATGAAAATAAATGCAAATAACAATGAAAGGTGAGGTAAAAACTAAAATTCCTATTTGAGACGTCTCCACTTAGACTCGTATACAAACAAGGGGAAAATAAGTAAAAATAAATGATGTTTCGTTTCGAGCCGTCCAGCACTTAGCTTTGCATCCCCAAATGGCTGGTAAGGCTGGCTGGTCGTTGCCCTCGAACCACCGCGTGGGAAACGCACAAAATGGCATGGAGTGGCACTCCTCGACGTCGACGAAGATCACAGGGGAAAATTACACCTGGGGAATTAACCTTTAAGCCCTAGAATTACTTAACACAAAGCCACGCCCCTCATGGCGACATGCAAACGCTCTTACCCGGACAGACAGCCTACTTCTGTACACCGAGATGGGTTCTTCTTCTTCGCGACACTCGGAGCATGCTACTCTACACGATTCTAACTTTCCTAAGGTATTTCATGCCTACCCCCCACAAACGTAACAATATAATATTTGAACCTTGGATCGATCCGAGGACTATCACCGAGGTGATCAGGTGGAAACGTCAAATAGACCAACCCTGTTGACATTTTCAATTCATTTCATTTTCTCACTTAAGCAACAACATGGTGAAATAAAACTTCTGAATCACTACTGCAGTTAGCAAACAGGGGCAATACCCCTGGGCGCTCACCTGGTAGATTAAAGCAGTATACTACACTGACTAAAGGTATTTCAAACCATGCCATGGCATTTTTAACCAATTTAAATGGTTGCTAGAAGACTGAGCAGCATGTACAATCATACTAACGTAATCAGAAGACTTTAAATAAACAAAAAAAACTATTGTCCTGTCCGTGCCAATAAAGACCGGTCTCGGACGGATGACCGACCGAGTTTACCTCCAAGGCGTTCAATCCAACAATGGCAGATCTTCTTTACATGCGAGGGAAGGAGAGTGATGAACTTACCTGCACGGATCCTACTGGACGTCCTCGAACCACGATAATCAGTTCATACTGACACGGAATAAAAATGCAACAATAAAAGGGTTTAATAAAAATAATGCCAGGGAACAAGAAATGCACGGTAAAACTAAAATCCTAAATGGAGCGCTCCCACACGGACCTGAGGGTGAGGGGGGTGGGAGGGGGAGGTTGGAGGGGGAGGGGGAAGGGGAGGGTGGGGGAGGGGGGAGGGGGGAGGGGGAGGGGGGAGGTTGGAGGGGGAGGGGGAGGGGAGGGGGGGGAGGGGAGAAGGGGAAGGGGTAGGGTGGAGGGGGGAGGGAGGGGGAGGACGGAGGGGGAAGGGAGGGGGAGGACGGATGGGGGAGGGGGAGGGGGAAGGGGGAGGGAAGGGGAGGGAAGGGGAGGGCCAGTCAACAATGACGTTGCAGTTCTCATGGTCGGAGAGCAGCACAACAATCGCGACATCGTCCTGCATCTTCGCAAGAGCACGAAGCGGATTTTGGAGACTCACCGATCCTGTGACCCACGCCCTCCAGTACCGGCGTTGCCGGGCGGGGGGAAGGGAGACCCGTACATTCCCAACCCGTACATTCGCCCTCTCGACTCAAGCTCGTATTCGATTCGTATTCGAAATCGAAAGGGGAAAGGGGAAATCCTTCGTATTCGAATTCGTAAACACGAAATATGCATTAAAATTTAATTCATATCGCACAAAATCGACACAAAACACGATCGCATAAAGGTGAAAACACGCAATCACTTTTCGCCCTGAATTAAGTGCAAACGTGTGACGTGTGACGGGATGGAACATCACGTGATCGCTCTGAGCGAATCAGCGAGCTGCTCGCACTGGCTGAGATTAGCGGGCACTTCGCTGAAATGCGCTGAGGTAAATATGAATAAAAAAATATGGATCTCGTCAAATATGGTCTCGGCCATGTTCGTCCCAGGCTCAATGGCCATGTCTATGCCAAATATCAAGCACGTGAGCCTCTCCGTTTCAGAGTCTATCGGTAACAACACACACACACACACACACACACACACACACACACACACACACACACACACACACACACACACACACACACACACACACACACACACACACACACAGTGTTTTATATATACTAGGGCATGCCCGTACTATATCTATATCTAAAATTATATCCCCCCCTCTATTTACATGAAATGGTTTGGTTCATGAAATGTTTTGGTCCATTCGCAACGCCAAAGCGAACGGCGAACGCTTTACATGAAATGGTTTGGTCCATGAAATGTGTTGGTCCATTCGCAACGCCAAAGCGAACGGCGAACGGCTTGCGAGTACAGTGACAATCCTCCCCCCCCCCCCCCCCTCTATTTAGATGAAATGGTTTTTATTAGTTTTAAAACATAGTTTAACGCCAACATAGCGGCAACATAGTTTGCAAACGTGAAATAAATGAATACGCTCTCAAATGTGCCATCCGAGGCAGAGTGTGTCCGCCACGTTCGGCACACGCGATAGCTCGCTGCTCTCTGATTGGTTGAATCGTTTTTTGGACATAGCTCGGTAAGTAATTGTCCGATTAATATGAAACCTTGAAAAGGCACATCCTCGGGTCCCCAGCAATATACCTGGCAAGTTTAAAGTATATCGGACCCGTGGTTGTCGAGAAACAGCGGTCACAGACAAACGTACAAACAAACACACAGAGATTACTGGAATTATAGATAGATATAGATTGTAAAGATGAAGTGATTAGATTTTGGAGTCAAAGGTCAAATTCTGTAATCGGTCTATAACTTGAGAATGGCTGAAGTGATCCAATTCACATTTGGTACGGGTATGTATTGTGATCTATAGATTAACTGATTAGATTTTGGTGGTCCCGAGGTCAAAGGCCAAAGGTCAGAGGTAATGTCAGGTAAAAATGTGAGAACTTGTGAAGAGCTAAAGGGATTTAAATTAAAACTTGGCACAGGTATGTATAATGATGTAGAAATAAACTGATTAAATTTTGGGTTGATAGGTCAAAGGTTAGAGGCCATGTCAGGTAAAAATGTGCTACCTTGGGCACAGCTGAATGGATTTAAATCAAACTTGATACTGTAGGAGTTGCGGGCAACCAAAGGCTAAAAACGTATTGAATTGTTCAAGGCTCCTTTATTTCCAAAGACTTCCTGAACGCGACCGGAACTCCTATTTATATATCCCCCATCTCTTCCGCCCAATCCTCTTAAACTAAGGGGCGTGACTCCCATAACCGAGCGCACGCCACGCCCATACCGTCAATAGTCCTATTGGTCCCGTGACAGTGAATTACGACCAACCCAGCCTCTATGGGGTATCCCCCACATGCGCCCCCCCAGAATTCACTCGCACTGGCAATGTCAGTGGTTGGCGGGCCTTAACCACCCAGCCGAAATGACCCCGGATGACCCGAGCAGGGACTGTTAGGGGCTTGGCAGGTCACCCGCCTGCCGGGGGGCCAACCGGGGGCTTACCCGACAGGGGACGGCCCGCCGTGGGGGTTGGGCCAACCGGGGGGGGGGGGGGGTATAGGTCCAAGGGAGCCGGCTTGAGGCGGTCCACCGAAAGGTGGTCCGGGTTTCCGCCGATGTCGACCACAGAGGACTTGTCCCCGGCCTCCAGAAAGCAGAAAGGCCCGTCATAAGGCGGCCGAAGCGGCCCTCGGTGTGCGTCATGGCGAACAAAGACGTACTCCGCTGAACGTAGATCCGGTGGGACGTGGGCCTGAGGCAAACTGTGTTGAGATGTGGGCACTGGTGCAAACACCTTGGCGTTCTCCCGGAGAACCGACCGCTGACGGGCAGCAGACCAGGGGCTTGTGGCATCAGGAATAAACTCCCCGGGAACCCGCAGCGGCTGGCCATAGACAAGCTCAGCGGATGAGGACTGGAGGTCTTCCTTAGGGGCTGTCCTGTGGCCCAACATGACCCACGGGAGTCTGTCGGCCCAACTGTCATCCTGGAGGCTGGCCCTGAGAGCAGCTTTCATAGGGCGATGGAACCTCTCACACAATCAAGTAGCCTGGGGATGATATGCAGTGGTGCAATGGAGCTTTACCCCCAACCCCTGGGCAACAGAACCCCAGAGCTCTGAAGTGAAATGGGGCCCCCTGTCTGAAGAGATGTCCGAGGGGGCGCCAAACCTGGCAACCCAAGTGCCGATGAACGCCCGGGCCACATTGGCAGACGTCGTAGATGTAAGTGGGACGGCCTCTGGCCACCTGGTGGTCCTATCGACCATCGTGAGGAGGTGGGTGAATCCTCGTGAGGGGGAAGGGGCACTGGTCCACGTTAACATGGTCAAACCATCGCTCGGGCACTGGGAATGGCGCCAACGGAGCCTGGGTATGGCGATGCACTTTCGCGCATTGCCACTCAATGCAGGTGTTGGCCCAGTCACGCACATCCTTCCTGAGCCTGTGCCAAACAAACTTCGCCGCCACCAACTTTTGCGACGCCTTCCTGTCCGGGTGAGAAAGACCGTGGACGGCATCGAACACCAGCCGTCTCCAGCTGGTGGGCACGATGGGGCGAGGCTGTCCCAAGGAAACGTCACACAGTAACGTGGTGCCCGTGTCCCTGAACGGCACATCAGACATTCAAAGCCCCGTGACCGCCGCCCTACAGGCTTGGACATCCGGGTCGGAGATCTGAATGGCTGCCATGCGGGCATAGTCGATTTCAGGGTGCACCGCGCCAGCTATGGATCGGGAGAGACAATCGGCGACAGTGTTATCCTTCCCAGCAACATGTTGGATGTCCGTCGTGAACTCGGAAACGAAGGAGAGCTGGCGTTGTTGACAGGCAGACCACGGCTCCAAGACCTTGGCCATGGCAAAAACCAGAGGTTTGTGGTCCACAAACGCCATGAACGGGCGGGGTTCCAACAGGTAAAGGAAGTGTCAGACAGCCAGGTAGAGGCCTAGGAGCTCGCGATCGAAGGTACTGTACTTTCGTTCGCTTGGGCAGAGCTGCCGGTTAAAAAGGCAAGCGGCTGCCAGGCACCGTTGACCCACTGCTCGTGCATGGCGCCAACAGCGTAGTCTGAAGCGTCCATGGTGAGAGCAATCGGTGCATCGGGCGACGGATGCGCCAGCATGGTTGTGCTGGCGAGGGCCAGTTTAGTATCCATGAAAGCCTTGGCCATCTCCTCGGTCCAGTCAATGGTGCATTTGGCAGGCTTGCCCTTGAGGGCCTCATAAAGGGGTGCATCAGCTGGGCCGCACGGGGCACGAAACGATGGTAAAAGTTCACCATGCCCAAAAACTCCTGCAGGGCCCTGATGGTGAGGGGACGCGGGAAACCCTTCACAGCCTCTACCTTAGACGGCAGTGGAACAGCCCCTCCCTCATGATGCAGTGGCCCAGAAGGTAAATTGAGGCCACCCCGAACAAGCACTTGGCCAGGTTAATGATAAGGCCGTGCTACCTGAGGCGCTCAAAAAGCGATCGGAGGTGAAGCATGTGCTCCATCCTGGAAGTGCTGGCGATGAGAATATCGTCCAGGTAGACAAACAGAAACGGCAAGTCCCGTAACACGCTGTCCATCAGGCGCTGGAAAGCCTGGGCCGCATTCTTGAGCCCAAAAGGCATGCGGAGGAAATCGAAAAGCCCGAACGGTTTAATCACCGCGGTCTTAGGAACGTCCTGCGGTCGGACGGGGACCTGGTGGTAACCACGAATGAGGTCCACCTTAGAAAAAAAAAAAACTTTACCGGCTAAGCAGGCAGAAAAATCCTGGATGTGCGGGATTGGGTAGCGGTCAGGGGTAGTGGCTTCGTTAAGGCAGCAGTAATCCCTGCATGGGTGCCAACCGCCACCTGGCTTCGGCGCAATGTGGAGAGGCGAAGCCCACGGGCTGTCGGACCGTCGTACGATGCCAAGACGCTCCAACGTGTCGAACTCCGCCTTAGCAACAGCGAGTTTCCCCGGGTTGAGGTGTCGAGCCTGGGCGTAGACAGGCGGGCCGGTGGTCGGAATGTGATGCTCCACCCCGTGCTTGACAACGGCCGAAAAGGTGGGCCGTGTAAGGGCTGGGAACTCGTTGATGAGGCGAGCAAACTCATCAGAGGTCGAGAGCATGCAAGCATGCCTCGTCGAGCCGGAACCGCTCAGCGAGCATGGAAGAGAACTGAAGGTCTCTGCATTAAAGAGCTGCCGATTTTTAACATCCACCAATAGGCCGTTGGCGCAGAGGAAATCAGCGCCCAGCAAGGGGGTGGACACCCTCGCCATGACAAAATCCCACGTGAACCCCTGCCCGCCAAAACACAGTGCCACGTTCTGTTTACTAAAAGTCTGAATGGCACTGCCGTTAGCGGCTTCCAGGGCGGGGGCGTGGCTCCGGGCCTCCCGGTCCAATGCTGACACAGGCAGAACGCTCACCTGGGCACCTGTGTCGCATAGGAAACTACGTCCGGAGTCGGTGTCCGAAATGAATAACAAACTGCCCAAACGGCCGATGCTCATGACAGTTAACGAGCGCCGGTCACCCCGATTCCCGACTCGCTGAAGTTCCCGGTTGGCCAGCATGCCTTGGCCTTGGTACCAAACCTTGCGTGGTAAAAGCACAAGCCTGGGGGCTTCCACCGCCGGGCTGTAGTGGTGGTCACAACGGTGCCCGCCAGCGGCGTGGGCTCGACGGTGGCGGGGTCCCATGCAGCCACACTGCATTGCTCTCTGGCGGGGGCGGGGTCCCATGCAGCCACACTGCATTGCTGTCTGGTGGAGAAAAACTTGTCCGCTTCCCTGGCCAGGGCGCGGAAATCCTTAACAGGCGAGTTGGCCAAGGCTGACCGTACCTGTCCTGGCATCTGCTGCAGGAACGGCTCCTTGAAGAGGAAACATGGCCGATGGCTGCCCATGAGGGACAACATGTGGTCCATCAGCTTTGACGGCTTGGAGTCGCCCCGACCGGGCAGAGAAAGGAGCTGACGGGCGCTCTCGGCCTCCATGAGCTCGAAGGCATCAAGTAGCAGCGCCTTTAGCGTCTCGTACTTGCCGCCCTCCGGAGGATCCTGGAGAAGGCTCATCACCATGGTCGCGGTGGAGCCGCTGAGCGCAGCCACGACATAATAATATTTAGTGTCGTCAGCAGAAATGCTCCGAATGGCGAATTCGGCCTCAGCTTGTGCGAACCAGACGGCAGCCTGTCGTTCCCAAAACTCCGGTAGTTTGATCGAAACTGCGCTTGTCGCCGTGTTCGTTAAAAGCTCCGAAAACGTCCAAGAGCAAGTCGGGGTCACCAATGTAGGAGTTGCGGGCAACCAAAGGCTAAAAAAACTTCTTGAATTGTTCAAGGCTCCTTTATTTCCAAAGACTTCCTGCACCCGACCGGAACTCCTCTTTATATATCCCCCATCACTTCCGCCCGATCCTCTTAAAGGGGCGTGACTCCCATAACCGAGCGCATGCCACGCCCATACCGTCAATTGTCCCATTGGTCCCGTGACAGTGAATTACGACCAACCCATTCTCTATGGGGTATCCCCCACAATACAAGTATTATAATGATGTAATAATGTTGGCGAAGCCATATCAGTTGATGTCGAAGAGTGCCGATGTAGTTTTTTTTAAATGCTGTGAACAAACTTCGGTACATCATGCGTGGTGAAGGTTGTGGTCAAGCTTCATCGTAATTGTGCGTGTAGTTTCTGAGAAGAAAGGAAATACCAATTTTTGGGGGTCAAACATGGATCCACTTTGACCCCCAGTATACCCCCTTAGACCCCGATTTTTTTTTAATGCCGTGAACAAACTTTAGTCACAACATATCAAATGTCATTTGTGCCAAGTTTGGTCACAATCCCATCAGCGGTTTCGGAGAAGTTGCAAGTGTTTATAGACTGATGGACGGACGACGCGCCATTGCACCAGCTCCCCGGAACTTCATTCCAGGTGAGATAATATTACCAAATCAGACATTTTTTGACTTCATCCCAAATGGCAGTGGTCACTCCAGGTCAGAGAGAAGCCACAACACCACTGTGACTGATGTATAGGTCTTAATTGTTGCCGTATGGCGTATGCAATGAACCGTTATTTTAATTTCGAAGTTTTATTTACTGGAGTACAATTAGATGAGTGAACACAAAGTTGCTCTGTCGGTGTAATGTTGAAAACACGAAGAAAGCTTTGGATCAGATTTAAATCCCTCTGCTGACATCAGCAGTATTTTGTAAGATTTGTGGAAAAAAAAAGGAAAAAAAAGTGTATCGTCAGGTCGTTATCAGGTCTCATGGGTAACACGGAAGAATTAATTATTTCCCTCTGGATCAAAGGTGTTTTCTATAAAATAAGCAAACTGGTGCTTTTTGTTCAGTTGATTCCTTGATACTTTCTAGTTCATAAATGTTATTGATCGATGTAAGTATATAATGATGTTGGTGCTCTCCTTGTGTAGGCCTATATTTAATATTTTTTATTCAGCAGTGAAGGTTCATGGAAGAGCTGGAGAACAGAGCAGGTAGAGGTGCAAACGCGAAAACTACAAAGGGACAAGGTGCAAACAGACAAATATCAGCGCGAAAAGTATATCTGCAGGTGCGGAGAGGTGGGCAGATCACTAGTAGTGTGTGTGTGTGTGTGTGTGTGTGTGTGTGTGTGTGTGTGTGTGTGTGTGTGTGTATGTGTGTGTGTGTGTGTGTGTGTGTGTGTGTGTGTGTGTGTATGCGTGTGTGTATGCGTGTGTGTGTGTTTGTGTACGTGCATATGTGTGTGTGTGTGTGTGTGCGTACATGCATGTGTGTGTGTCTGTGTTTGTATACATGAAAGTATGCACGTATATGTCGTGTGTGTGTGTGTGTGTGTGTGTGTATGTGTGTGTGTGTGTGTGTGTGTGTGTGTGTGTGTATGTGTGTGTGTGTATCTGTGTTTGTATATATGAGAGTGCACGTATAAGTCGTGTGTGTGTGTGTGTGTGTGTGTATATATATGAAAGTGTGCACGTATATGTCGTGTGTGTGTGTGTGTGTGTGTGTGTGTGTGTGTGTGTGTGTGTGTGTGTGTGTGTGTGTGTGTGTGTGTGTGTGTGTATCTGTGTTTGTATATATGAGAGTGCACGTGTGTGTGTGTGTGTGTGTGTGTGTGTGTGTGTGTGTGTGTATCTGTGTTTGTATATATGAAAGTGTGCACGTATATGTCGTGTGTGTGTGTGTGTGTGTGTGTGTGTGTGTGTGTGTGTGTGTGTGTGTGTGTGTGTGTGTGTGTGTGTGTGTGTGTGTGTGTGTGTGTATCTGTGTTTGTATATATGAAAGTGTGCACGTATATGTTGTGTGTGTGTGTGTGTGTGTGTGTATCTGTGTTTGTATATATGAAAGTGTGCACGTATATGTCGTGTGTGTGTGTGTGTATCTGTGTTTGTATATATGAGAGTGTGCACGTACATATCGTGTGTGTGTGTGTGTGTGTGTGTGTGTGTGTGTGTGTGTGTGTGTGTGTGTGTGTCTGTGTGTGTGTGTGTGTGTTTGCGATAATAAAATAGCGTTAATACAACACCACATAAATCACTTAAAAGCCAGAAGACTGTTAGTTCCGGATAAACACCATAAATTACCGTTCATTTACTGGATCCCAAAAATGCACAAACAAACACCCTTGTAAGATGAGGTTCATCATCGCAAGTAGAGAATGTAGTTTGAAACGTTTGTCGGGTTGTATTACAGGGGCGATGAAACTAGTCAATTGCTTACAGGTTACGGTTCTTACTTTAGGTAGGGAAACTATATGTTTTGAGGTTTACAATTTAAATCAAATTGAATATCGGAGGTTGTGAAATTAACAACATTTGCAGCAATCCTTCAAATTATATTAAAGTTATGGAACAACCAATACTGTACAGTTAATTAAAGGTGTCTATGTCTGTCTGTATGTGTGTGTGTGTGTGTGTGTGTGTGTGTGTTTGTCTGTCTGTCTTTGAGCAGAATATCTCAAAAAGTTATGCACGGATTCGGATGAAACTTGGTGGACAGGTTGGGTGTTTGACAAGGATGGATTGATTCGATTTTGGTTCAGGTGCGGATCCAGATCCGACCTATCAGTGGATACAAAACATCAACTGTTCTGTCTGTCTGTCTGTCTGTCCGGCGCAGGATCCTGTCCATACCGTGTGACCTTGTCGTGATTCCCTGCGTTGTTTTGAGCCCTTATTGATCGAGAAAGGAACGTTTCACGTTTTCTTCCCCTAATCTGTCCAACTTCCCCTTACATTCCTCACACTTCCCACGCGATGTGCTCATTTCGAAATGGCTTCTTACTTCGAGGTGTCTGTGTGCGGCTGCACACTCGACCTTGTGCTATCCAGCCTGGGTTTGAATCCCGACCGAGTAAATTATCGCCGGCAGAATCTGGACATTAAAAAAAAATCTCCTTTCCTAACTGCTGCCAAACATGATTCCAAAAGTGCTGTCGCTGGCGTCACAATTACTGATAGACATGTTGTTACCTCCGCCACCAAAGGTGGATGGAGATTGTGTTTTCACCCCTGTCTGTCCGTTTGTGAACAAAATATCTCAAAAAGGTGTGGACGGATTCGGACAAAATTTGGCACAGATGTAGCGTTTGTGACACCGACGAAATTATTAGATTTTCGTGAAGATCCGCATTCGGATCCGGCTAATAGAATTTTAAAAGTGATTCTTCACCATTGGGAGATCGGGCCAAAAACGATGTATAGCAGGATATCTCAAAAAGTTGTGGACGGATTTGGACGAAACTTGGAGGACTGGTTGTGTGTGTGACAAGAAAGAATCGATTACATTTTGGTGAAGATCCGGATTCGGATCCGGCTAGTATAATTTTTCAAGTGATTCTTCACCATTGGGAGATAGGGCCAAAAACGATACATAGCGGGATATCTCAAAAAGTTGTGGACGGATTTGGACGAATCTTGTTGAACAGGTTGTGTGTGTGACAATGAAAAATCGGTTCAATTTTGGTAACGATCTGAATGTGGATTCGGATATGAGAATTATTTAATCTTTCAAGTGATTCTTCACCATTGGGAGATAGGGCCAAAAACGATACATAGCGGGATATCTCAAAAAGTTGTGGAGACGGATTTGGACGAAACTAGTTGAACAGGTTGTACGCATGACAAGGAAAAATCGATTACATTTTGGTGAAGATCTGAATATGGATTCGGATATGAGAATTATTTAATTTTTTAAGTGATTCTTCACCATTTGGAGATGGGACCAAAAACGATACACAGCAGGATATCTCAAAAAGTTATCGACGGATTTGGACGAAACTTGGAGGGCAAGTTGTGTGTGTAACAGGGAAGAATCGATTACATTTTGGTGAAGATCCGGATTCGGATCCGGCTAGTATAATTTTTAAGTGATTCTTAACCATTGGGAGATAGGGCCAAAAACGATGTATAGCAGGATATCTCAAAAAGTTGTGGGCGGATTTGGACGAAACTGGTTGAAAAGGTTGTGTGTGTAACAATGAAAAATCGATTCAATTTTGGTGAAGATCTGAATATGGATTCGGATATGAGAATTACTTAATTTTTTTAGTGATTCTTTACCATTGGGAGATCGGGCCAAAAACGATGTATAGCAGGATATCTCGAAAAGTTATCGACGGATTTGGACGAAACTTGGAGGACAGGTTGTGTGTGTGACAAGGAAGAATCGATTACATTTTGGTGAAGATCTGAATATGGATTCGGATATGAGAATTATTTAATCTTTTAAGTGATTCTTCACCATTGGGTGATAGGGCCAAAACCGGTACAAAGCAGGATATCTCAAAACGTTATCGACGGATTTGGACGAAACTTGGAGGACAGGTTGTGTGTGTGACAAGAAAGAATCGATTACATTTTGGTGAAGATCCGGATTCGGATCCGGCTAGTATAATTTTTTAAGTGATTCTTCACCATTGGGAGATGGGGCCAAAAACGATACACAGCAGGACATCTCAAAAAGTTATCGACGGATTTGGGCGAAACTTCGAGGACAGGTTGTGTGTGTGACAAGGAAGAATCGATTACATTTTGGTGAAGATCTGAATATGGATTCGGATATAAGAATTATTTAATCTTTTAAGTGATTCTTCACCATTGGGAGATCGGGCCAAAAACGATACATAGCAGGATATCTCAAATAGTTATCGACGGATTTGGATGCAACTTGGTGGACAGGTTGGGTGTGTGACAAGGAAGAATCGATTACATTTTGGTGAAGATCCGGATTCGGATACGGGTCGAAAAATTTTTTAAAGTGATTCTTTACCATTGGGAGATGGGGCCAAAAACGATGTAGAGCAGGATATCTCAAAAAGTTGTGGACGGATTTGGACGAATCTTGTTGAACAGGTTGTGTGTGTGACAAGGAAAAATCGATTCAATTTTGGTGAAGATCTGAATATGGATTCGGATATGAGAATTATTTAATCTTTCAAGTGATTCTTCACCATTGGGAGATAGGGCCAAAAACGATACATAGCGGGATATCTCAAAAAGTTGTGGAGACGGATTTTGACGAAATTTGGACAGGTTGTGTGTGTGTGTGACAAGGAAGAATCGATTCGGTTTTGGTGAAGATTTTAATATGGATTTGGATATGAGAGTTATTTAATTTTTAAGTGATTCTTCACCATTGAGCGATCGGGCCAAAAACGAGGGGTAGATCAGGGTATGAAAGACTGGACCTATGGTGATACCTGTGATTGATTTTGATTAAATGTGATTCTGTATTGTGATTTTCTGGGATATAAAAAGTAAACTGTTCACCAGGTGGAGGTATGCTCTCTACAGAGTGTCGTTGCAGTTTATTTTATTTTTTCATGGTTTTTTCACTGCTGTCATTTTTGCAGTAAAACTATGAACCAAACCGAGGGGAGCTTCCTCCCTCTGACCGTCACCTTCGATTCGTCCGTATTTTCTGGAATGGACAATAGTCGCCGAGACGTCGTGGTGCTCTCCACGGTGTTCATGTGCTTGGCCACGGTGACCAACCTGGCGGTGATCGGCACGTGTTGTCTCCGCGGGCTCCACAAGCCCGTGCTGCTGCACATCGCCGCGAGTTGCGTGGCCGACGTGTTTTGGGGGATCCTCGGCATCGTCGCTCATTTGACGAGCGTGTTGGTGCCACGACGACGGGTATCCTTCAGCACCTGCTTGCTCGAAATGTTCTGGATGTATTTCACGCTCCTGCAGCACTTCCTCAACAACATCCTGATGTACGTGGACCGTCACTGGGCCATCTTTTACCCGTACAGGTACGTGCACCTGGTGGCGCAAGGGAACGGCGCCGCCAAGCTCGTCGCCTTCGTCTGGCTCCTCGGGATAACGCTCGGAGCCACTTTTCCCGCGGTTGCGACCATGCTGCTGTTTTGTGACGATTCGATCGTCATATATGACGTCACGTGCCACGTTCCTATCGTTGCGAAAAGCGCTTGCAGGAACGTCCGCTTGCCGAGCGTATACTCCACCTGCGTGGTCTACACCGTGGTCGGATTAACCGCGTTAACCGCGGCCTTCTCCACCTGCTGCATCGTCCGAAAATGCCGACGGGATTTCCCCAGCAAAGATAACAGGAAGGCGCTGCACACCTGTTTCACACAGCTCGCCGTGTGCTCGGTACATTTTACCTGCATGCTCTTCGTCGCTGCGTTTAAACGTTTTATCAGGAGCCCTGCGCTTGGCTCCGTCTTGGACCTCATCGTGATTGTGACACCGGCAGCTGTTAACCCGTTCATCTTCGGACTACGGACGCAGGAAATCCGGGCGAGTTTCGCCTCCTTCTTTAAGAGCATTTGCAGTGAAGTATCGAAATATTTTACAAGACTTCCGTGACTCGGCAACTGCAATCAATGTATCCAACACCTTTAAGATCAATAAATTACATATACATGTACAGTATATTAATAAACTACACAGTATAATTTGATAATGGTAATAGTTAGGACATCCTGAGCTGATAGGATGGCCGAGAGGTACACACACTCGTCTCTAAGGTACACACAGGTATCTAGGTATCTAGCCTGGTATCTAGATATAGGTATCTAGCCTGGTATCTAGATATATGTATCTAGCCTGGTATCTAGATATAGGTATCTAGCCTGGGTATCTCTCTGAGATATCTAGGTATCTCGCCTGGGTATCTCTCTGAGGTATCTAGCCTGGTATCTAGGTATCTAGCCTGGTATCTAGGTATCTAGCCGGGTATCTAGATCTAGGTATCTAGCCTTTGTATTTCTTTAAGGTATCTAGGTATCTAGCCTGTGTATCTCTCTAAAGTATCTAGGTATCTAGCCTGGTATCTAGGTATCTAGCCTGGGTATCTAGGTATCTAGCCTGGTTATCTAGGTATCTAGATCTAGGTATCTAGCCTGGGTATCTCTCTAAGGTATCTAGGTATCTAGCCTGGTATCTAGGTATCTAGCCTGGTTATCTGGTATCTAGCCTGGTATCTAGGTATCTAGCCTGGGCATCTCTCTAAGGTATCTAGGTATCTAGCCTGGTATCTAGCCTGGCATCTAGGTATCTCGCCTGGTTATCTAGGTATCTAGTCTGGTATCTAGGTATCTTGCCTGGGCATCTCTCTAAAGTATCTAGGTATCCAGCCTGGTATCTAGGTATCTAGCCTGTGTATCTAGCCTGGTATCTAGGTATCTAGCCTGGTTATCTAGGTATCTAGCCTGGTATCTAGGTATCTTGCCTGGGCATCTCTCTAAGGTATCTAGGTATCCAGCCTGGTATCTAGGTATCTAGCCTGGTATCTAGGTATCTAGCCTGGTTATCGAGGTATCTAGATCTAGGTATCTAGCCTGGGTATCTCTCTAAGGTATCTAGGTATCTAGCCTGGTATCTAGGTAGCTAGACTGAGTATATAGCTTGGTATCTACATATCTAGCCTGGTTATCTCGGTATCTAGCCTGGTTATCTCTCTAAGGTATCTAGGTATCTAGCCTGGGTATCTCTCTAAGGTATCTAGGTATCTAGCCTGGTATCTAGGTATATAGTCTGGGTATCTAGGTATCTAGCCTGGTTATCTCTCTAAGCTAACTAGGTATCTAGCCTGGTATCTAGGAATATAGTCTGGGTATCTAGCCTGGTATCTAGGTATCTGGCCTGGTTACCTAGGTATCTAGATCTAGGTATCTAGCCTGGGTATCTCTCTAAGGTAACTAGGTATCTAGCCTGGTATCTAGGTATATAGTCTGGGTATCTAGCCTGGTATCTAGGTATATAGTCTGGGTATCTAGGTATCTAGCCTGGTTATCTCTCTAAGGCAACTAGGTATCTAGCCTGGTATCTAGGTATATAGTCTGGGTATCTAGCCTGGTATCTAGGTATCTGGCCTGGTTACCTAGGTATCTAGATCTAGGTATCTAGTTTGGGTATCTCTCGAAGGTATCTAGGTATCTAGATCTAGGTATCTAGCCTGGGTATCTCTCTAAGGTATCTAGGTATCTAGCCTGGTATCTAGGTATATAGTCTGGGTATCTAGGCTGGTATCTAGGTATCTGGCCTGGTTACCTAGGTATCTAGATCTAGGTATCTAGTTTGGGTATCTCTCTAAGGTATCTAGGTATCTAGCCTGGTATCTAGGTATCTAGCCTGGGTATCTAGCCTGGTATCTAGGTATCTAGCCTGGTATCTAGGTATCTAGCCGGGTATCTAGATCTAGGTATCTAGCCTTTGTATTTCTTTAAGGTATCTAGGTATCTAGCCTGTGTATCTCTCTAAAGTATCTAGGTATCTAGCCTGGTATCTAGGTATCTAGCCTGGGTATCTAGGTATCTAGCCTGGTTATCTAGGTATCTAGATCTAGGTATCTAGCCTGGGTATCTCTCTTAGGGAATCTAGGTATCTAGCCTGGTATCTAGCCTGGCATCTAGGTATCTAGCCTGGTTATCTAGGTATCTAGCCTGGTATCTAGGTATCTAGCCTGGGCATCTCTCTAAGGTATCTAGGTATCTAGCCTGGTATCTAGCCTGGCATCTAGGTATCTCGCCTGGTTATCTAGGTATCTAGTCTGGTATCTAGGTATCTTGCCTGGGCATCTCTCTAAAGTATCTAGGTATCCAGCCTGGTATCTAGGTATCTAGCCTGGTATCTAGGTATCTAGCCTGGTTATCTAGGTATCTAGCCTGGTATCTAGGTATCTTGCCTGGGCATCTCTCTAAGGTATCTAGGTATCCAGCCTGGTATCTAGGTATCTAGCCTGTGTATCTAGCCTGGTATCTAGGTATCTAGCCTGGTTATCGAGGTAACTAGAACTAGGTATCTAGCCTGGGTATCTCTCTAAGGTATCTAGGTATCTAGCCTGGTATCTAGGTAGCTAGACTGAGTATATAGCTTGGTATCTACATATCTAGCCTGGTTATCTCGGTATCTAGCCTGGTTATCTCTCTAAGGTATCTAGGTATCTAGCCTGGGTATCTCTCTAAGGTATCTAGGTATCTAGCCTGGTATCTAGGTATATAGTCTGGGTATCTAGGTATCTAGCCTGGTTATCTAGGTATCTAGATCTAGGTATCTAGCCTGGGTATCTCTCTAAGGTATCTAGGTATCTAGCCTGGTATCTAGGTATATAGTCTGGGTATCTAGCCTGGTATCTAGGTATCTGGCCTGGTTACCTAGGTATCTAGATCTAGGTATCTAGTTTGGGTATCTCTCGAAGGTATCTAGGTATCTAGATCTAGGTATCTTGCCTGGGCATCTCTCTAAGGTATCTAGGTATCCAGCCTGGTATCTAGGTATCTAGCCTGTGTATCTAGCCTGGTATCTAGGTATCTAGCCTGGTTATCGAGGTAACTAGAACTAGGTATCTAACCTGGGTATCTCTCTAAGGTATCTAGGTATCTAGCCTGGTATCTAGGTAGCTAGACTGAGTATATAGCTTGGTATCTACATATCTAGCCTGGTTATCTCAGTATCTAGCCTGGTTATCTCTCTAAGGTATCTAGGTATCTAGCCTGGGTATCTCTCTAAGGTATCTAGGTATCTAGCCTGGTATCTAGGTATATAGTCTGGGTATCTAGGTATCTAGCCTGGTTATCTAGGTATCTAGATCTAGGTATCTAGCCTGGGTATCTCTCTAAGGTATCTAGGTATCTAGCCTGGTATCTAGGTATATAGTCTGGGTATCTAGCCTGGTATCTAGGTATCTGGCCTGGTTACCTAGGTATCTAGATCTAGGTATCTAGTTTGGGTATCTCTCGAAGGTATCTAGGTATCTAGATCTAGGTATCTAGCCTGGGTATCTCTCTAAGGTATCTAGGTATCTAGCCTGGTATCTAGGTATATAGTCTGGGTATCTAGCCTGGTATCTAGGTATCTGGCCTGGTTACCTAGGTATCTAGATCTAGGTATCTAGTTTGGGTATCTCTCTAAGGTATCTAGGTATCTAGCCTGGTATCTAGGTATCTAGCCTGGGTATCTAGCCTGGTATCTAGGTATCTAGCCTGGTTATCTAGGTATCTAGATCTAGGTATCTAGCCTGGGTATCTCTCTAAGGTATCTAGCCTGGGTTTGAATCCCGACACAGCTATAAACTGCCATCCCCGTGATTTCATAGGCAGGGTGATTAATCAATGGGTGTTCTGTCTGAAGTGAACAGGTAAAGACTAGACAAGCCATCGTCGGCACCATGGCTAAATTCCTGCCCAACGACTGCTGGGAGAGGGGATGGCAAACCCGCCAGCATGATGTGTGCCTTGTATTTGTTTGATTGAGTTAATTGTGAAAAAAAGAAACTGAAACTGAAAAGTGAAAAAACCCTTGGCAAAGAAACTGATTCGGCAGAACCAACACCCTGCAGCACAGACCACGCATAGTAAGTACATTGGATCGGAAGGATATCCTCAATAAACTTGATATTTTGTAATTAATCGTGTGAGTGAGGATCTTCAATACAAGAAGAGAGCATTATCAAAGCCATCGCTATTATCGGTAATGCTGGAATTATGGAAAGGCAGGGTGTTGCAGAATTTATTTGATGGCAAGCCCCCAACAACAAAAATCCCAACATATGCTTCCCTTTATTAATTTGTGCAAGGCCAGAATAACCTTTTGTGGGCCGCCATTTTGGGATCCAATGCAAAAGTCACGAGATCGACAAAGAAGTAGTCTATAACACAGCACAACGCTGTATATAAGTTTTATTTACAAGGTTAAGTTGCAGATGGAGGTGGCTGCCACTGGGGTGCCAGCAATGGTAGCCCGACGGCAGAAGGAAATATACACAAGTGCACATAAAATAAATAATAAGTGAAAAAATATAAACAAGAAAGAGGTCGTGCAGAACACGATACTTGCAAAATCCCTAAAACAAATGTGACCTTAAAAACAATTGGTGGTTGAAATTAGTAAAGTGATTTGCAAACCCTGTTCAAATTTCAAGTCAATCAGATGGAAATTGAAAATTTTAGAAAATTCACCTAAGTTTTTGATGTTTGACCTATGTTGACCTTTTAGCTGATGTTGACCTCAAATTAATTGGTAATTGAAATCAGTGACCTGATATGCAAATCGTCTTCAAATTTCAAGTCAATCGGATTTTACAAATTTGACTTAAGTTGTTGACCTTTGGCCTATGTTGACCTTTTGAACTAAAAATCAATGCGCCACTTGCTTATGACCAACTCTACCATTTGGTGAAGTTTCGTCAAAATCGGCTGAAAATTGTGCCCTGTAGGTGATTGACATACAGACAGCCAGACAAACAAACAGGCAGAATAATGCACATCACCAACCAATATACTTGAAAAAATCTTCCATTTTCTCAAGTAATAAAATAGTGGTTAAAAACAGCCTACTCTTTGCAAATAACACAAACTTTCTTTCCACTTTTATTAATGTATACATATATATATATATATATAATGGTATCTGTAATCTGGTTCTCCAACCTAATGAGCGGACAACATGACGTCATCGCCATGCACGTCCGCCTTGCCTGCAAAGTTCCAGAGGAACCATCTAGCAGTGCGTCATTACGGATTATAAATACAGATACTGTCACAAGTGCATGCAAAACTCACAGTTACCGACCTGGTTTCGCCCTTGTTGGGGCTTCATCAGGGCAACGCAGTGAGGCTTTCCATACACTTGTAACTCTGTGACCCTTTCGGTTTTTATATCAGTCACTTTGCGACCCCCATATCATCAGTGGAGATATTGTCCAGTGGCGATGACGTCATGTTGTCCGCTCATTAGGTTGGAGAACCAGATTACAGATACCATTATTAGTAACTCCCAACCGCAACCAGGTCGACTCCATATGATGAGTGGATACCAGAGATAACGTTACCGCGTGGCAGGCGGAGCTTATCGCTCCCAGCAAGGTGCAGCAGCAGCTGTATGGGACACCTTGCTGGCGGTTCTCCACTGATGATATGAAGGTCGCATAGTGACTGATATATATATATATATATATATATATATATATATATATATATATATATATGTATATATGTATATGTATATATGTATATATATATAATTACATATATATATAATTACATATATATATATATATATATATATATATATATATATATATATATATATATATATATATATATATATATATATATCGCTCGCAAGGCTGCACTGTCAAATAAAACTTTTCCAACCCGCCATGTTTTACACTTTTATTAATATATATATATACAGTGCATTCAGAAAGTATTCAGACCCCTTAACTTTTTTCACATTTTATTACGTTGCAGCCTTATGCTGAAATCGTTTAAATTCATTTTTTCCCTCATCAATCTACACTCAACACCCCATAATGACAAAGAGAAAACAGTATTTTAGAAAGTTTTGCAAATTTATTAAAAAGAAAAAACTGAAATATCACATTGCAATAGGTATTCATACCCTTTGTGATGACACTTGAAATTTAGCTCAGGTGCCTCCCATTTCTCTTGATCATCTTTGAGATATTTCTACACCTTGATTGGAGTCAACCTGTGGTAAATTCAATTGATTGGACATGATTTTGAAAGGCACACACCTGTCTTTATAATGTCTCACAGCTGACAATGCATATCAGAGCAAAAACCAAGCCATGAGGTCGAAGGAACTGCCTGCAGAGCTCAGAGACAGGATTGTGTCGAAGCACAGATCTGGGGAAGACTACAAAAAAATCTCTGCTGCATTGAAGGTTCCCAAGAGCACAGAGGCCTCCATAATTCTTAAATGGAAAAAGTTTGGATCAATCAGGACTCTTCCTAGAGCTGGCCGCCCGGCCAAACTGAGCAATGAGGGGGGGGGGGGTTAGGGAGGGGGGAAGGGCCTTGGTAAGAGAGGTGACCAAGAACCCGATGGTCACTCTGGCTGAGCTCCAGAGATCCTGTGTGGAGATGGGAGAAACTTCCAGAAGGACAACCATCACTGCAACACTCCATCGATCTGGGGTTTATGGCAGAGCGGCCAGACGGAAGCCTCTCCTCAGCGAAAGACACATGAAAGCCGCTTGGAGTTTGCAAAAAAGCACCTAAAGGACTCTCAGACTGTGAGAAACAAGATTCTGTGGTCTGATGAAACCAAGATTGAACTGTTTGGCTTCCGTCTGGCCACTCTGCCATAAAGCCCAGATCGGTGGAGTGTTGCAGTGATGGTTGTCCTTCTGGAAGTTTCTCCCATCTCCACACAGGATCTCTGGAGCTCAGCCAGAGTGACCATCGGGTTCTTGGTCACCTCTCTTACCAAGGCCCTTCACCCCTGGCCTTTATTTTATCTCCCCCTTTAAATTTTAGTTTTACTGTGCATTTTTTTGTTACCAGCCTTTCTTTCATTAAAGCCGGTATTTTTGTATTATAATTCCTTGTCAGTTTGAGTTGATTACCAGGGTCGAAGACGTCCAGTGGGATCCGTACAGGTAAGAGCTTCGCTACCCTTCGCTGCCCTCATACCCCATGCGTATTCACACGGCCATTGGATTGAACGCCTCAGAGTGTAAAGCTCGATCGGCTACCCGTTACCTTGGAGGATCTTAATCCCCAGTAACACGACAATATTGTTTGTTGAAACGTATCACAATGTGTACACAAACTCCTGGTCGCTACGGACCCCTTCTGATTGTGGGCCTGGCGTCATCGGCCCCATTGTGAAGCCAGCATTGTATTTGGGGTAGAGAAAAATATCTGGAGATAAGCAGCGAGGCGCTGATTGAAGAGTAAATGAAACCGTAAAATGCGACTAAAAGGCGGAATAGGCATGACACGTAGAGTAATTCACTCGCGACATGACACATGAGTCATGACACGCGCTCAAAACGGAAGTTCACTAGTCAGTTGTTGCACAACGAAAGGTCCCAAACAGTGAAAAGTCCTCCCACGTGTAGTCAGGATTTTTTGTTTTGACACTAAATGGACCCGGACGTGGTTTCAGGTTTTCAAATTGGAATCGGCAAATCCTTTTGCGCAAATTTGGAAGTCTGCCTTCCTGAACCCCCGCAGTGACGTCATTATCGGCGGTTAAGGATATGATGCATTTTCGAAAGCGCTTACACTCTGTTGTTGCCTCTGGCCGTTTTTGTTGAGACTTCATTGGTGGGTTTGACATTCACCGATGATGTAACTATTGCATTTTGGTCTGTGTGAATCTAAGGTTACAGGTTAAGACCAAATTTTGACTTAAAACATTGTTTATGGAAAGTCCCGGATTTCATTCACACTGACTCATGTGAATGAATGGGTTGTTTGGGCTGGGAGGATAGCTGGGAGCCGACGTTAAAGATCTCACGGTGTCCTTCACGAAGAGTCGGCGAGTTATCGCAGGCACCCTGATTAAATTATACAAATTCCAGCCTGGACTTGGGGTCACAAGTGGTCTGGTATTTTGGAGGTTCCTTGACACCAGGTTGCACCCACCCGCTGTCTCATAATGTGGTTACTGTCTGGGCAGCAGCTCCTGCACTCGAAACAACATGACCAGATGTTTCGGATGTTTCATGTGAATGGTTATCTTCGGATATGAAGGTCAAAAAATTCCAAATGTCTATTTATGCTTTCGTATGGACCGACACCACGTGGTCGGGTCAATGCTCCAATGAATACCTTTCTAATTTTCTATTGTGTACTAGCAGAAGTACCCGGCGTTGCTGGACGGGGGGGGAGGGGGGGAGGGGAGGAGGGGAAGGGGTGATGGGGGGAGAGTGGGGGAGGGGGGAAGGGGGAGGGAGGGGGGAAGGGGAGGGGTGTGGGGGGAGGGAGGGGGGAAGGGGAGGGGTGTGGGGGGAGGGGAAAGAGGAGGGGGGGAGGACAGAGGGGGAAATGGGAGGAGAGGAGGGAGAGGGGGGTTAGGGGGATAGAGGAGGTTAGGGGGAGAGATGGGGGAGGGGGGGAAGGGCAGGGGGAGAGGAAAGGAAGGGAGTTCATATTTATGCTGGTGGGTGAATGGGGTGAATGTGGCATTCATCACGTTTCTGAGTTAAGTGTGATGCCGATCAGGAAGAAGAAGAAGCCATACTACCAACTTCATACACTTCCAGAATTGTTTGATTTATTTGTATTCAAATGTCTGGTGATTGTTTTGTATTTATTTATGCAAATGTGTTCTTGTATATAATTGTCATTAATTTAAAAAAGCTTAGGCACTATCGAGCGATTTTTTTTTTTTGAACTCCAAAAAAACGAACTTTTGTTTTCAATTTTTTATTATTATTATTTGCCGAAAACACTCCCAGGCACTCACTGATGCACCTCTGAAAGTTTGACGAAGATCCGTTCAGCCATCTCTGAGAAAAATGGCGACAGACAGAGACAGACGGACAGACACACACAGACAGACATCTCTCTTATATAGTAGATAATTTGATATGCACTTGCATTTACTCCATTTACTTGTACCAAATAAAAGCGTTGAAACCCGCAAGGTTTAGCAGGATGGTTAACAATAACTTATTGGTCAAAGGGTGGAGTTAACAGTGTGAATGTGAGTTAACGAGGGATGACCTTTCAGAATTCAAATAAAGGATTTAACTAAAGTCACTTTCTCAGATTATGATGTACCATACTGTGTGTCTTGGCAAGGGTTACACTGGGTGGTTTGCCATTGCCTTCCCAGCAGTAGTTAAGGCAGGAATTTGGAATTCGTTTCAGGGTGCCGGAGATAGCTCACCTACTCTTCGCAAAGGACACCGTGAGATGTTTGGTATATGGGACTCCTGGTTTAATGGGACTGGCGCACACATTGATGAATCATCCTTGCCTGTGAAACACTGGGCTGACCGTTTATAATTGGGTCGGGATTCGAACCCAGGCTACACGGACTTAGAAGAGAGTGTGAGTACCTCCAAGTCGTGTGTGTGCGTGTGTCCGGGCAGTAACTTCTTTACCATTTGAGCATTTGTCGTCAATTTTTCAACAAAGCTTGATCATGATAATACGCAGAAGGCAGATTAAGAATTTGGTCAAAAGGTCAAAGTGGATAAAATCATTAATTTTCCTGCAATTGACCTGAAATATTTAATAATTTGCATATTGGGTCACTGTGTTGGTTGACCAAACAAAAGCTAGAAGCAGATTGTTTTTTTCTTTTGTTTTTGTTTTTTTTTTATATCGAAAGGTCATGGTTACTGTTACGTGGTCCTCCCGGTAACTACCTGGTCTTGGTGACCCCCGGACCGTGGGAGGGACCCCGCCAGAAAGATATATGGTTTATACGCTTTCGTAACGCAATCAATATGAATTCCGGTCAAGAAGAAACCCCACACCAAGGATCCGGAATAATCAATAATATATTCACTGAGCAATCAACAACCATCAACAATGCACAATCAATATTACAACCATGTGAACTCATCTACACAAACTCTAAGATGGCCATCTTAATCTTATACATTCCTCACGTGAGCCCCACTCCTGACTCCCTCCGTGGTCAATGTCTCTCCTCTCCGCACACGGGCGGTTGAACGAGCCCCGGGCGGACGTGCTCTAAACGTGCCGTCTCGGACTGGGGCCGCGGCTGCAGCGCACCTCCTTGCCAAGCCACGGGGCAAACCCAGCGCGGCGTCCAACGTGCGCGAGGCCCCAAGTGCGACTCTTACGCGTCCTTGTAGATGGGCAAAAACCCAGCGCGGCTTCCGACGCGAGCGAGGCCCAACGTGCGGACCCGTACGCGTCTTTGTAGACGGGGCAAAACCCAGCGCGGCTTCCGACGCGAGCGAGGCCCAACGTGCGGACCCGTACGCGTCTTTGTAGACGGGGCAAACTGTCCCGGACGCTTGGTTTCGTGCACGAACTCACAGTGACTGGACGTGTCCAAAGGTATTTACCGCCCAGGTAACTCCTCTCGCCAGACGTTTCGCAACGGCGCGTTTTCCGCGCAGCGTAAGGTCGATTCCACCTTCTCGTCGTCGCGGGGCGAGGAAAAAGAAGCCTTCCTTTCCCTCGTGTCTTTTCTCCTCCGTTTCCCGTCACTTCCGCTTCCGGCCACTTCCGTTTCCTGCCACTCTTTCAGAAGGGCTCCTGACCCTCCAACCACAACAACTACACAACAACTTAATATACTACACACGGAAGCAAACACCTGCATGGTAATTCACATACATTCACATAAATATGTAACACTCCCCCCCTTCAAGAAAGAAAGTTTGAACCCAGCGAAAACTTTCTTTGCCGGCCAATTTGGAGAAATAAACCAGATAACTCAACCCCCCCACATTATCAATTCCCCCCGGGCACAGTTATCACTTAAAAATAAAGCCAGTTAAGCCACTCGATAGCACTTTTCCGGGAGGCCAAGCCGAGTATTCACTACATGGATGCCTTTAGGAACGCGGAGTTCACGGTTAGTCCGTGCAGGAAAGTTCTCTACATGGGCGCCTTGAGGAACGTGGAGTTCACGGTTAGTCCGTGCAGGAAAGTTCTCTACATGGGCGCCTTTAGGAACGGCGTTCACGGTTAATTCGTGTTGGAATCTTGGCTCGGCGGCTCCGCCGCCTTCAGTGCTTCAACTTCTCGGAACGTCCCTAATAATTAGGGTGGGACCACTGGTCCCTGTAGTCCCCTGAATACCGGTCTTCTTCTCGGCCACTACTTTGCCAATTCTTCCTTCGGGAGCGGCCGTAACTCAGGGAGCCTCCATAATAATATTGACTGCGGCCACCACCAAAACTACCGCCCAGTTGTCCTCTCCTGTAGACCTCTCGACGCCTACGAAATGCCTTCCCTACTGTTATGGTCCGACCCTCCAAATCCTTGCCATTCCAATTCTTCTCTGCCTCTCTGGCGTCTTTTGTGCTGGCAAACGTGACAAAGCCGAACCCTCTTGACTGTTGCGTTTCCCAGTCTCTTACCAACCGCACTTCCACCAGCGGCCCATATCTGTTGAAGACAGAGGTCAGAACTTCTTCCTCTGTTTTGAAGTTCAGTCCCCCTACAAATAACTTGGCACTTTTGTCACCATCCCGAGCTGGTGTGGTGTTATTTTCCCTGCTGGGCTCTTTCTCAACCCTCAGGTTACCATAAACTTGACCCCCGGCCAAATCATTCCCGAGAACCACAGATACACCCTCTACAGGAAACGTGGCTTGTAAACCGACGGTGACCGGTCCTGACACCAAATCGGACTCCAACTGGATGACCTGAAGGGGAGCACTAACACCGCCCCCGATCCCCTGTAAACGAACACTATCCCCCGTTGCCGTCTCCTCGGACCATGGCAAAATGCCTTCAAGCATTAAAGATTGATGGGCCCCTGTGTCTCTCAATATCCTAACCGGTCTCCGGTTAGTCGAGGCTCCATCCAGTGACACAAACCCCTCGGAAACAAATGGTTGGTAACCCTCTTGATGGCGATTTCTTACGCTAGCCATCGCATTCGGAGTTGTAATAGTCGGACTCCGCTCTGGGTTGTCCCTTTTCATGAGGTAACAACTGGACATCAAGTGTCCAGGTTTTTTGCAAAACGCGCAAGTAGGCCCGGAGGAAAAACTCGGGGTCTGCCTCGGGCCCCCCGAACTATAAGTTTGTCTTGGGCCCGCATCCCTCTGATTTCGAACCGGTGGGGTATCATAGTTGTCCCCATAATCATCTCGAGGCCGCCGCCATGTATGGTCGTTCTCCGCACCTGCTGTTCCCCACCTCCCCTGCGGAGATCTAGGCGAGGAGTTAGGTTCGTGGACCCCTATTCGGTGGGTTAAGGCATAATCATCTGCCATGGTGGCTGCGTCCCACAACTTTGGTACCTTCTTTTCCTGCAGGTACACTTTGATGTCCTCGTGGACACACTGCTGGAATTCCTCCACCAGGATCAAGTCCCGCAATGTCTCGAAGTCTTTCCCGACTCCTTTTGACTCACACCACCGATCAAACATGTTTTCTTTCACTCTGGCAAACTCCACATGGGTCTCACTCTCCCTCTTCCTGGCATTCCTGAATTTTTGCCTGTAAGCTTCCGGAACCAACTCATAGGCCTTGAGGATGTGCTTCTTCAGTACCTCATAATCTGCACATTGGTCCATTGGTAGCGCCGAATAAATTTCCTGAGCTTTCCCCACCAGCACACTTTGTACGAGTATGGTCCAGGCCTCCTCCGGCCAGTTTAATTGTCGAGCCACTTTCTCAAAGTGTGGGAAGAATTTCGCGACTTCCTTTTCACTGAACGGTGGAACCAGCCTCACATGTCTGCCCACATCCCAGGTTTTCTGGTGAGGTGTCGACCCCGTCAGCAAGGGTGGTGCCTCTCCCCGTTCTCTCATTAACTCCAGCTCCTTGACTTTGATTTCTTGCTGAAGCTCCATGTCACGTTCCTTTAATTCCCTTTCCGCTTTTCTCTCCTCTGCTTCGAGGTCCCTTGCAGCTCTCCTTTCCTCTGCTTGTTCCTTTTCTCTTCTTTCCTGGAGTTCTCTTTCCACTCTCCTTTCCTCTGCTTGTTTCTCTTCTCTCCTCTCCTCTGCTTTCCTTTCTTCTTCTGCTCTTTCCTTTTCTGCTTTCCTTTCTTCTTCTGCTAACCTTTCCTGGAGTTCTCGTTCCACTCTCCTTTCCTCTGCTTGTTTCTCTTCTCTTCTCTCTTCTGCTTTCCTTTCTTCTTCTTTGATCCGTTCCTGGCTCCGTAATTGCAACTCCAGTTTCCGGAGCTCCACGTCTTCTGGTTCTTCGGGTAGCCACTCCCAGGCTAACTCGTCCCATGTTCCTAATCCCACCATAGATTGTATCACCGTGGCCTGCAACTCTGCCTTCCTCAAATTAGTTCGGACCTCCAAGTTAAAATGTTTGGCCAATTTCAAGAGATCCGACTTTAGCAACGCTCGGAACTGTGCCTCACTCGGGGTTACCCCAAAGTTCTGTGCCACAAACGCCATGGTGCCTATCGTTAACACCTGTTAACCTTCACCCCAAGACTTTCCCCAATTTCTCAAAAAAAAATATTACCAATTAATAATTAATTAATAAATTTTAATTACCAAAAATATTATTATTTTATTATTTTATACACTTTTAGATCCCGGACGTAGACCCAATTGCGAAACCGCAAATCGTAATTTGGACGAGCCCCCAATTCTGTTACGTGGTCCTCCCGGTAACTACCTGGTCTTGGTGACCCCCGGACCGTGGGAGGGACCCCGCCAGAAAGATATATGGTTTATACGCTTTCGTAACGCAATCAATATGAATTCCGGTCAAGAAGAAACCCCACACCAAGGATCCGGAATAATCAATAATATATTCACTGAGCAATCAACAACCATCAACAATGCACAATCAATATTACAACCATGTGAACTCATCTACACAAACTCTAAGATGGCCATCTTAATCTTATACATTCCTCACGTGAGCCCCACTCCTGACTCCCTCCGTGGTCAATGTCTCTCCTCTCCGCACACGGGCGGTTGAACGAGCCCCGGGCGGACGTGCTCTAAACGTGCCGTCTCGGACTGGGGCCGCGGCTGCAGCGCACCTCCTTGCCAAGCCACGGGGCAAACCCAGCGCGGCGTCCAACGTGCGCGAGGCCCCAAGTGCGACTCTTACGCGTCCTTGTAGATGGGCAAAAACCCAGCGCGGCTTCCGACGCGAGCGAGGCCCAACGTGCGGACCCGTACGCGTCTTTGTAGACGGGGCAAAACCCAGCGCGGCTTCCGACGCGAGCGAGGCCCAACGTGCGGACCCGTACGCGTCTTTGTAGACGGGGCAAACTGTCCCGGACGCTTGGTTTCGTGCACGAACTCACAGTGACTGGACGTGTCCAAAGGTATTTACCGCCCAGGTAACTCCTCTCGCCAGACGTTTCGCAACGGCGCGTTTTCCGCGCAGCGTAAGGTCGATTCCACCTTCTCGTCGTCGCGGGGCGAGGAAAAAGAAGCCTTCCTTTCCCTCGTGTCTTTTCTCCTCCGTTTCCCGTCACTTCCGCTTCCGGCCACTTCCGTTTCCTGCCACTCTTTCAGAAGGGCTCCTGACCCTCCAACCACAACAACTACACAACAACTTAATATACTACACACGGAAGCAAACACCTGCATGGTAATTCACATACATTCACATAAATATGTAACAGTTACGCAAAATCAATTTTCATCCAATTGACCGGAAATTTTAAGAATTTGTCTGTTGGGTCACTGAATTAGTTCACCAATCAAAAGCCAGAAGCTGATTGTTTTTTGTTTTTTTTAGATCAAAAGGTCACGGTTGTATAAAATCATCAATTTTCATCCGATTGACCGGAAATTTTAAGAATTTGTCTGTTGGGTCACTGAATTGGTTGACAAATCAAAAGGCAGAAATCGATTTGTTTAAAAAAAAAAATCAAAATGTCAAAGGTCGAGGTTGTATAAAATCATCAATTTTCATCCGATCAAGTTGAAATTTGAACAGGGTTTGCCCATTGGGTAACTGAATTGGTTCACTAATAAAACACTCGAAGCCAATTGCTGTGAGGTCAAAAGGTCAAGGTCACAAAGTGGTCGACTTCCATCCGATTGACTTGAAATTGAAGCAGGGTTTTTATATTGGGTGAATGAATCAGTTCCTCCCCTCTTGGCCCTCCAGTAACAAGCAAATGCTGATGATAGGCTAAAGCATTTTGCATTATGGATAAAACTTTTTCGAAACAAACCACTAACATGTGATTTCACCAAGACAGACAAATAGTTAATTCTTCCTCTTTTTGTACTCGGTGTATGACTGCGGGTTTGTATCATTGCCTGGGTGCGTGGCAAAGCCTATGATGCAGTGCCCCCTGTAGGTTAGGCCAGGAATTTGTTGCGATGTGCCGGTGATAACTCCATCTGCACTTCGTCATAAGACACCGTGGGATATTTTACATCCACGGACTCGGGCTTCATTATAGCAGTAGACGGGACAGCCGGCTTAACATCCATTCGAGGGATGTCACACTGTGATGTAACAACCAGCCCGCAAAGCACCAATCTGACGGTTTATTAATGAGTCCGGAATGGAAGCAAAACGCGGAAGCCAATGTACGACCTCCACACGGCCAGTAAAAGATGTATTCATTGCATTTTATCAACACCTCAATTAATCGCAAATCAATGAACATTTTTGTAAAATTTGTTTGTTAACTTGAGCAGACTTTGGTTTCAGGAAATGCCCTCTGATGAAACACAATAAAAGAAGAGGTGACTAATAATAAAAAATAGACTGCGGGTCCTGAAGCTCACCTGGATCTGGAGCAACAGTCGCTCAAACCCCCCACAAGACCCCTCAGACCCTGATATTTTTAATGCCGCAAACAAACATCGCGGGTGATAAAGGTTGTGCGCAAGTTTCATTGAAACGGTGGGTGTAGTTTGGAGAGGAGAGCAAATACCTATTTTGGGTGGGGTGAACCCCCCCCCCCCCCCCCCCCCAAAGACCACCCTGGACCTTGATTTTTTTTATGCCAGGAACAAACATTGGTACATCGCGGGTGATAAATGCTGTGAGCAAGTTTCATTGAAATTGTGTGCGTAGTTTCAGAGAAGAGAGCAAATACATCGACCGTCGTGCGAAGTCCTTCCTTGGCACACCTGAGATCCTCACCACATACAAGGCTTTCGTCCGCAGCTCAATGGAGTACTGCTCTCCCCTCTGGGCTGGTGCTCCTGCCTCACACCTAGCTCGGCTTCATGCTGTTGAAACCAAAGCTTTCAGAATCATTGGAATCTCCTGTGATGAAGCTGATTGTGAGGGCCTTTCACTCACTCACCGCAGGCAGGTTGGTGGTCTTTCTGTCTTCTACCGACTCCTCTCCGGCTTAGCTCCCCCTGCACTGTCTGTGCTCTGTCCCCCAAATACTCCGATAGGTCGCACAAGATCTGCCTGCAACCCTCTTCTGATGAAACTGCCAAAATCAAGACTTTCTGCTCACCTTCACTCTTTCTTTCCTCTTTTCTCCCGCCTCTGGAAAGAACTCCCTCATTCTCTTCAATCCCACTCATCCCTCCAGGTTTTAAAAACAGCTGTTCACCACCATCTCTAATTATCTTCCCCCATCCATAACCTTGATCTTTTCTACCCCCGCTAATTTCACCCCAGATCCACTTTTTTGAAATACCAATTTCTTTCCTGGAAGTCCTTGGTGTCCTTGTGTTTTATACTTCTCCCACTCCCCCCCCCCTCTTCCCACGCCTCCTCCCCCAAGCCCCCTCCCTCTCACAGATCTCCCGATGTCCCTGCTCTCAAATGTTGTGTGTGTGCTTCTCCTTCTCTCCCCATCTTGTCCACCGCTACCCTTATTATATGTTGTGTGTGTCTGTTTGATTTTTTTTTTGTGTGATAAATGTTAGCTCTTTCACGAGCCTCGATCCTGTATACTAAAAAAGACACCAAAAACCCAAAAGACCCTTAAAGACCCAGATGATCCAAAATACCCCGAAGACCCAAATGGCCATGAAGACCCAAAAGACACCGAAATGGTCAAAGATGCCTATCCCTCTGAAACAACGTGTGGTGAGGCGCGCGGAGTCACGCTGGTGGTGAAGAATTAGGAAATTAAAAAAAAAAACTTCACCAAAATCTAATGAATTCGTCATTTTCATTCATTCGTCCTTCCTTGGCACGGCAGAGCAGGATTTGAGAGCATGGCTCTGAAGCCATCTGAGACCGTCGCTGAACCAGGGTCAAGGCCGAGCAGAACAGAACAATCGTCCAATGGTTTGAATTCATCCCCATTGACGTCACACTACCCCCCCCCCCCCCTCCCCAGACCCGCATGATGAGCGCAGACTTTGATGCGGTCAATACACCTTCGTTAATCATCAGATATGAAGCTTACGGGCAAGTCTCATCAAAAGCGTGTTTCTGGTTCAAGACATTAAACAAAGGGTATATTTGAGAGGAAATGAGGGAGGGCGAAGGAGATTATGGTGAAAATAAAGAGACTGAAGTTAGTACAGAGAAACGACAAATAAAAAACGATCGTGGACGCACAATGAGGGAGAGGTTTAGGCCTCAAATAACTCGTTACCAAAGCATCAGACGAATACTCAGAAATTGGCACAAATCTTTTAACAAAACCGAACTAGAAGCACACGGTAAACACAAAGACAGCAAAATAACAGGAAAAACTTGACTGATATGTCTGAGGAAATGGGCAAAGGCGAAAATCGGCACAAACTAGATCAAAGAATTGGACCGGAAGTCCCAAGGGTTTTATTTTTTTGGGTGGGCCTTACTATCCACAGGGACCCTATATTCAGATTTCAAAAAGTGAAATCACTGGTAATCAGTGGTTTAAATTGACATAACCTCAACATTATATATTGAGCTTGTTTTACAATTCACAGACAAAAAAAATGTTTCCAGGTCAGAAAGAGAAGGAAGTGTTCCGTGTTTTCCACCTGTTTACCTTACCTTGTCCGATCTGGACACTTACGCCACTGAATACACGGAAAGCCTGTTATTATTACCTCTTAGACGGGTTATCTATACTGCACCATCTTTTCGAAAAGTCACATCGTGTTTGGTAATACAAAATCGGTGCCATCTGTCCCATAACCTTCACTCAAACCTCCGCTGAGCAGTTCAAGTTTGTGATAAAGCTTCATGATGGGCCCTCCATGCACCAATCTGTCACGACCAGACACACAGAAGCACTTAAGCGTCGTTTTTGTGCAAGTACAAATTCTAATTATCGAGCAAACTAATCACTGAGATGTAATGCGCAGACAAGAGAAGTATAACGAATTCGTAAAAGTCACAGTAGCTTTCCTATACCTTCGACTTAACGATAAATGCATCAGATCCTGTCGGACCTTGAGTACGTGGATGGAAGACCTCCGTAGACCGTTTAGGGTTGTAGGATGGGGGATGGCAGGACAGCTTTGAGTAAATTGATACCTTCACTCGGTGAGATAAAGTACAATCATGGTAGACCAAACTGCCTCCCGTGTCCTGGTTTTCCTCCATAATTTTTTTTCATGGAACGAAATTGGGGGGGGAAGGGGGGGAAATCCCTAGTCTATACTGCTGGCAGGTTTTCCGTGCCCGCATGGGATTCTAAACGAGGTAGCCATAGAGTCTGTGAAAATGCAAATGGCGTCTTCTGTCATCGAGCCGGCAAGCTGGGAGCAATTCACATTTATTGCCACATCTGATGCAATTTAAATGCTCTAATAGCAATTTTCATTTGAAACTGTATTTTTTTTTTTTTTTTTGTATACAGGATCGAGGCTCGTGAAAGAGCTAACATTAATCACACAAAAAATCAAACAGACACGTAAAACATATAATAAGGGGAGCGGTAGGATTCTAAACGAGGTAGCCATAGAGTCTGTGAAAATGCAAATGGCGTCTTCTGTCATCGAGCCGGCAAGCTGGGAGCAATTCACATTTATTGCCACATCTGATGCAATTTAAATGCTCTAATAGCAATTTTCATTTGAAACTGTATTTTTTTATTTTTTTTTTGTATACAGGATCGAGGCTCGTGAAAGAGCTAACATTAATCACACAAAAAATCAAACAGACACGTAAAACATATAATAAGGGGAGCGGTAGACAAGATGGGGAGAGAAGGGGAAGCACACAAACACAACATTTGAGAGCAGGGAAATCGGGAGATCTGTGGGAGGGAGAGGGCTTGGGGGGAGAAGGTGCGGGAAGGGGGGGGGGAAAGTATAAAACACAAGGAGACTGCAATGTTCGAAATATGTCGCTTTTTGATGCCAAGAGATCTGCATAAGAAAAATCTGTATTGGTGTCAAAGCCAGTAGTGACCAATTGCAAATTTATCGGACAAGAGATGTTTTTTCTCAGATGGGCAAACGGATCTTTGTCAAACTTTCAGAGGTTCATCAGTAAGTGTCAGGGAAAGTTTTTCCGCAAGATTATTTTTAAAAGTTCGATTTAATTTCGCATGTTTCTTTTTGGACTCTTTTGCTTTATAAATTTTTGGGGATTTTTGTTTTTGGATTTTTTTGTTTGGATTTTTTTTTGGAATTGTTTTAAAATGGCTATCGTGCCTAAGCCTTTGTAGCTATGTGAAAGGTAATATGAAATGTTCCCCAACCCCATTCCTTAGTCTTAGTGGGTGTAGGGAAGTGTTATCGGTGCCCACAAAAAAATTTTTAAAAAAACATTTCTTCAAGATGCCAACAGTATCAGAACAGTACCGGGAAACATCAGGTATCCCTGATAGTAGTTTCTTTTTCAAAAAACATTCCATTCTTTTGACAGGAAACTTTACATTTACACGAATTTTAGAAAACACAAAATAAGTCAATAATGTTTTCTGGGTACTTTGCATTGTTGAGATAAATGAAGTCGTTTTGCATTTATGCATGACACAATACTGTACTTCATTACATACAACTCGTGACTGACATTACAAGAGGATTAGGGGATATGTACAAGGACAATTTAAATGGCTAAATGAAAGAGGTTTGAAAACTGAAACAACATTTGAAATTCATGGTCGTCTGTTCACAGTAATATCAGTACATGAAGGCAGGTTTTAGGTCACACGAAAACATTTTTATTTTACAACTATATGACGAAAAGGATCATTCGATTTGATTTAATCAGAGCAGAACGAAGGCTGACCAGCACGCACATTGAGTGTGATCTGTATCAAGTCCATTTAGGTACGATGAGGACACTGGACTGGCCTCATAGAGATTGTGGATTGAAATTTAGCAAAATGCAGCAGTGTTAAAGATTTGTATTCTCAGTTTCTGAAACTCGAGCTGGTGTTGGGAAAATGACCATATCTCTTTTTGATTCTAACTTTAAAAAAAAATTTTTTTTAAATAAAATAGCTGGCTCAACAATGCCCCAATCAAGGGGGTAACTAGTGGCTGCCAGGGTAGCTTAGAGGTATGTGCACTAGCCTGGGTTCGAATCTCAGCCCAGCTGTTCCTAAGAGTAGGCCAGTTATTGCCGGAATCCAGAACAAAATACAAATTCCTGCAACCTACATCGAACATCAGGCCTGGACATCCAGTTTGTGAAAGACTTGGAACTAGCATGTCACCTGGCCAGTCGGAGGTATAGGACGAATTGGCCTTATTAAAGTAGTGGTACTACTAGTCGGCTTAACGTCAATCCAAAGGTCTGTGCACTTTGTGGTGCAATATTGTGCCATGAAACACCAATCTGATGTTTATATCCATGCAGGAATCAAACCCAGACCTGACCATCTGAAAGCTCAAATGCAAGCTACCTCCACACCATTCTGTTGGACATATACTCAGCAGGGGTTATTTCAGGCTTCACTTGAATGTTGACAAAAGGAAGAGACATTATTAAAAATTCCACATTCCTTGTGAATATCATTCTGTGCTATAAGGCAGTTGTAACCACATTTATACATAGGTAAGGATGTCCTAATGAAAGTATCTGATCTATAGCCATCCATCAGTCATGCAATATTTTGTACTATTTAGGAACAAAAATTCCCAAATAGGACAAATTTCCCAAAGATAGAGCTCCATCATCCTTTTATTGTTACAAAAAAAAAATACACTTCGCATTGCAATCGTTTGTTGCGCACTGATTCACATAGAGTTTCTCCATTCTGAAAAATAATGCACAAATTTGTGCAAACATGCAATTTTGCTCAACATAAACAGAACCACACTATTACCTCTGACATAAAGTTGGCAGTGTGTGCACATAATTTTATGGTGTTGCAAGATCATCGAACACCTGAATACTTTGTTTCATTCAAAGTACACTAATGTCTCCAAATATTCGAGCCAATCCTGTTAAAGCACACGAATATCGAGTAATAGATTTGTAATTTATGTAAAACTAAATAGATGTGAATAAATATATTTGCAAATCATGTTAAAATCAAATATCTCGTAATATCCTGATAGTTCATGTTAAAGTGCATGGATGTTTACCAATATTATTGTAATTAATGTAAAGGTACACTGATATCTAATAATATCCTTATAATTCATGTCAAAGTACGTGAATATTTACTAATATTCTTGTAATTAAAGTAAACGTACACCAATATCTTGTAATATCGTTATAATCCATGTAAAAGTACATGGATATTTACAAATATTCTTGTAATTAATATAAAAGAACACCAATATCTTGTAATATCCTTATAATTCATGTCAAAGTACGTGAATATTTACTAATATTTAATGAACTAGGGCATTGCCCGTACTATATCTATATCTAAAATTATATCCCCCCCCCTCTATTTACATGAAATGGTTTGGTCCAAAGCGAACGGCTTGCGAGTACGGTGACAATCCCCCCCCTCTATTTACATGCAATGGTTTGGTCCAAAGCGAACGGCTTCCGGAGTTTGGTAAAGAAATCGCCATCGCGTGCACAAACGCGCAGGAAAGCGAATGAATCGCAAATTCGGTTTTATTAGTTTTAAAACATAGTTTAACGCCAACATAGTTTGCAAACGTGAAATAAATGAATACGCTCTCAAATGTGCCATCCGAGGCAGAGTGTGTCCTCCACGTTCGGCACACGCGATCGTTCGCTGCTCTCTGATTGGTTGAATCGTTTTTTGGACATAGCTCGGTAAGTAATTGTCCGATTAATATGAAACCTTGAAAAGGCACATCCTCGGGTCCCCAGCAATATACCTGGCAAGTTAAAAGTATATCGGACCCGTGGTTGTCGAGAAACAGCGGTCACAGACAAACAGACGTACAAACGTACAGACGTACAAACAGAGATTACTGGAATTATAGATAGATGACTGAATGATCGTTTTAAGGCCATTTTCCCCGCAAGAGCAGGGGTTAGCCTTGCGGGCCCCATGACAATCATGGTTCCCTGTTTGAGGCAATGTTTTTATGGCCGGATGCCCTTCCTGACGCCAACCCTTAATCGCCTCTTATGATGGCAGGGATATGGTGTACCTATTCTAAGCCAGGGTACACACCGGGATCATTCATCCCAGCAAGCTGGTGCTCAATTTGCCGACCTCGGAAGGATGACAGGCTGAGATGACAGGCTGAGTCAACCCCTCTGTTGTTAATTTAGCAATCGACCGGGATTCGAACCCAGGATCCTAGGATCCCAAGCCGGCACCCTAACCGGATCTCGCGATCTCGCGAGATCTTGATCGGGGCGGTCACAAATTTTCGAAGCTGTTCCACGATCTTCGCGCACGCTCGAAGCTAAGTCATTGTCACATTTGTATTCTTATCTAAACTGTTTATCTTACGTGTGTGTACCTGTTAAGTGTCCCTCGGAAGTTTTATCGGGGTTAATCTTTCATACCTGTAAAAAATAGTCGAGTATCTTGTGCCGCGCGCGGCCACGCGGCCTAGTTGTTGAAGCTTCCGACCTGGAGGCTTGGTTTCTCTCCGGGCATCCAAAGTGGTTATTTTTTCATTCGTGTGTTTGTCAAATTTCAACTCGTTACTTTATCGTCCATGCTTTATTGTTTGTTTATAGTTAGTTTTGGTTTGAATTTCCTGTAACTCGTAATTAATTAATCTTGTTCTGCGCCTCGTGTGCGGCTTTGTACCCCTGTCGGTGTTTGTTAACTTAAGTCCCCTACATCGTGTTTTGCTTGGCTCTCAGTTTTTCCCTTCTACACCGAACGTAATACTCTCTGTCTAACGTTTTAAATCCCCACCCCACCCCACCCCCCCCCCCCCCAAAAAAAAAACAAAAAAAAAAACATTTATTTTTCCTTTCTCCACGTGTGCCGTTGTCTCATCCTGTACTTTCTGTCCAGGTGTATCACGGTGCTTTTCGCCCCGCCCCCATTATCTCCTTGCCATCCACCTTTTGCCCTGTTCACGTGACTCGTGGTGGTCCCTCTCGGCCCTCCCCCGTTGGTATTTTGTGCATATAAGATTGTTCACGGTTCTGTTTAAATATTATTTTAAATATGTTTAACCTTTCCCCTTCAGTGGTTTATTCAGTGGTATATTACAACACGCTGTTTTTCTTCCTATTTAAAAGGCTTTTCTCAATTTCCTCTCCAACTCATTCCACGTCAAAAAAAAGAAATTCAATATCTTATACGTCTCCCTCACTACATGGTCTAAATTCACATTCATTCCATCCCTCCTCCATCGTTCTGAATCGGATTGCTAACTTGAAAATCACAACAAACCCAATTTGTTATCAATGTTCGTCTTTCATTAATCATCCACTTTCTAAACTCCCCTCTTGCCCCTCCCCTCCAAATCCCCCCCCTTGCACCTACACTCCTAAACTCCCCCCTTTCCCCTCCACTCTTAAACTCCCCCCTTGCCCCTCCCCTCCTAAAGTCCCCCCTTGCCCCTCCCCTCCAAATCCCCCCCCCTTGCCCCTCCACTCCTGAACTCCCCCCTTGCACTTCCCCTCATAAACTCCTCCCTTGCCCCTCCCCTCCAAATCCCCCCCCTTGCCCCTACACTCCTAAACTCCCCCCTTGCCCCTCCACTACTAGACTCCCCCCTTGCCCCTCCCCTCCTAAACACCTGCCTTGCCCCTCCCCTCCTAAACTCCCGCCTCACTCCTCCCCTTCAAAACTCCCCCCCAACTCCTCCCATTCAAATCTCCCCCCATACCATTCCTCTCAAATTCTCCCTCCTCCCCCCTCCTCAAAATTGCCTCCTCCCCACCCCCCCCAACCTTCTACTGTCCCATGCCCCCCCTCAAACAACCCCTCACTCTGCCTCATCCCTTCACCACCAAACCTTTCATCCTCCTCATCCTTCCCTTTCTTGGAACTCTTCTGTAATCTCTGACACACTATCAACTGCTCTCCCTACCTCCCCCTCTCATCCTTCATCTTACCCTACTCCTCCCCTCCCCTGTCCTGTACCCGATGCTCCCCCTCTCTCTTCTTTAACGGTATGGACCTCAAACATCCGGGGCCTTCGCTCAAACCTGACTGATCTCTCCATACAGGTTGCTTCTGACAATCCAGACTTGATCTGCTTAACAGAGACTTTCCTCCTTCAAGATGTCTCTGATTCCTCAATATCTCTTCCTGGTTACTCCCTCTTCCAGTATGATAGACCTGGTGGTGGGGTGGCTATCTTTATCAAAAACTCTCTTCCTCATTCTCCTTGCACTGCCCTCTCTCCTCCTCACCCCCAGGAGTACCTCTGGCTACGGCTTCCTCTCCGCTCCCACCTTTTGTTCATATGTGTTCTGTACCGTCCCCCAAACAGTGATGACTCAATTTACATTTCACTCTCTGACAACATGGACCAACTTCTATCCACTCATCCCAACTCTCTCTTCCTCATATGTGGTGACTTCAACTGTCATCATGCCACCTGGTTGGGTGTGGGTTCCTCTCTCACCAGTCATGGCACCTCAGCAAAGGACTTCTGTGACTCACTGGGATTGACTCAATCTGTCAATTTCCCGACCCGGATCTCAGCCAATGGAGTTTCTTCTCTTCTAGATTTGGTTATGACAAACTTCCCTGCTAATGTCTGCTGCTCTTCTTCTGCTCCAATCGGTTCTTCTGATCATGTGCTTGTCAAAGTGGACATCTCTCTGGCCATTCTCAGAGAGCCTCCTCAGCGTCGAAGAGTCTGGCATTTCACTCAGGCCGACTGGGACGGGCTTCATGCAGCCATCAATCGTCTGGATTGGTCTCCCATCTCCACGGCCTCTGACATCAATTCTTCCTGGGAATTCTTCCAAAGCAAACTGATCTCTCTCATGCACAGATTTATCCCATCTCGTCTTCAGTTGTCTTACCCTTCCTCCCGTCCATGGTACACCGAATCTTGTGGTGAGGCAGTTGCCCTGAAACAACTTGCCTTTGCCTCTTGGAAGGCTAATCCAACTGAAGGCAATCTCAGTTCCTTCCACCAAGCTCGGAACAAGTGTGTGTCTACCCTCAGGAGTGCCAGGAAGCACTATCTCTCCTCACTCAAGAACGAACTCTCAAACCTGTCTCCTTCCTCCAAATCCTGGTGGCGTCTGGTCAAATCCGTTTCTGGTGTTTGTTCCCCCTCCATCCCCTCCCTTACCTCAAATGGCCACACAGTTGACATCGCACGTGACAAAGCCGAATGCCTCAACTCTGTGTTTGCCTCAAAATCTTTAGTCCCAAACCCATCTCTCTCTGTTCCCACCTTTCCCAGTCGAACCCAACTGCTCCTGGACTCTGTGTCCTTCTCTCTTGACAAGGTGGAGGAGTTTTTGTCTAACCTCGACTCTGATTCTGCAACTGGACCAGACGGCATCAGCCCACGGGTCCTAAAATCCTGCTCTGCCGCTCTATCTCACCCTCTCTCTGTTCTTTTCACCCTATCTTTTGCTCAAGGTCATCTGCCAGCATCCTGGAAATCAGCAAACATTACCGCTTTACACAAAAAAGGTGCAAAAACAGAACCTTTTAACTACAGACCAATCAGCCTGCTCCCAATTATCAGCAAAGTCATGGTATCCATCATTGCTTCGGATATGAAATCTTTCCTCTTCTCCAATGGCTTGATCTCTGAACATCAATTTGGATTCAGACCAGGTCACTCTACTCTGGACATGCTGCTTCTCCTGTCTCAACAATGGATGGAGGTCCTCAATGCCAAACAGGAAATCAGAGCTGTCTCCCTCGACATATCGCGTGCCTTCGATACGGTCTGGCACCCAGCTCTGCTCAACAAACTCTACTCCTATGGTATCCATGGAAATCTCCATGCATGGCTTGCGGACTTCCTCTCTGGTCGTAGTCAACGTGTGGCCCTGAATGGATTTCTCTCATCTCCCCTTCCTGTTCAGGCTGGAGTTCCCCAAGGCAGTGTGCTGGGCCCTGTGCTTTTTCTGGTCTTTATCAATGATCTCTCCGACTCTCTGGAAAATCCTCTCTATCTCTTTGATGATGACTCCACTCTCTGCCGCTCCATTCCTCTTCCCTCAGATCGGCAGTCTGCAGCCTCCTCACTCTCTGAAGACCTGGACAAAATCACAGACTGGTCAAACAAGTGGAACATGTCTTTCAATCCTGACAAATCTCACACTCTTACTATGTCTCTCCGAAAAGATCGACTGGACAACCCTCCCATCTACTTTCTCAACAATCCTCTCCAAGAAGTTCTGTCGCTCAAGCTTTTGGGTCTCACTATCTGCCATGATCTTTCTTGGGAAAACCACATTTCCAAGCTGGCCTGCAAAGCCAGTCGCCGACTGGGCATCCTCCGTCGTGCGAAGTCCTTCCTAGGCACACCTGAGCTCCTCACCACATACAAGGCTTTCATCTGCAGCTCAATGGAATACTGTTCTCCCCTATGGGCTGGTGCTCCTGCCTTACACCTAGCTCGGCTTCACGCTGTTGAAACCAAAGCTTTCAGAATCATTGGAATCTCCCGCGATGAAGCTATCTCTGAGGGCCTTTCACTCACTCACCGCAGGCAGGTAGGTGGTCTTTCTGTCTTCTACCGACTCCTCTCCGGCCTTGCTCCCCCAGCTCTCTCTGTGCTCTGTCCCCCAAATATTCCTACAGGTCGCACAAGATCTGCCAGCAAGCCTCTGATGGTTAAACTGCCAAAATCTCGGCTCTCTGCTCACCTTCACTCCTTCATTCCTCTTTTCTCCCGCCTCTGGAACAAACTCCCACACTCCCTTCAATCCCACTCCTCCCTCCAGGTCTTTAAAACAGCTGTTCACCACCATCTCTTATCTTCCCCCATCCAAAACCTTGATCTTTTCTACCCCCACTAATTCACCCCAGATCCACCTTGTTTGTAATTCCAACTTCTTTCCTGGTAGTCCTGGCAGTGTCCATATGTTTTATGCCTCTCCCACCCCCTTTCCCATGCCTCCCCCCCAAAGCCCTCTCCCTCCCACAGTTCTCTCGATGTCTCCATGTCTCTCGGTTCCTGCTCTCAAATGTTGTGTTTGTGTCCTTCCCCCTCTCTCCCCATCTTGTCTACCGCTCCCGATGCTTTTTGTTTTATGTGTCGGTTTGTCGGTTATGTGTCGGTTTGTCGGTTTGTCTTTCTGTGTGATAAATGTTCGCTCCTTCACGAGCCTCGATCTTGTATACCAAAAAAAAAAAAAAAAAAAAAAAAAACCGCTAAGCCAATACCAGGCTCAATATTTACTAATATTCATGTAATTAAAGTAAACGTACACCAATATCTTGTAATATCCTGATAATTCATGTAAAGGTACATGGATATTTACAAATATTCTTGTAATTAATATAAAAGTACACAGTTATCTTGTAATATTCTTCAAATTCGTGTAAAAATACATGGATAATTGGATATTTACTAATATTCTTGTAATTAAAGTAAACGTACACCAATATCTTGTAATATCCTTATAATTCATGTAAAAGTACTTGGATATTTCCTAATATTCTTGAAATTAATATAAAAGTACACCAATATCTTGGAATATTCTTCAAATTCATGTAAAAAATACATGGATAATTGGATGTTTAACAATATTTTATTAATTAATATAAAAGTACATCGATATCTTGTAATATCCTTCTAATTAATGTAAAAGTAATGGATATTTAATAATATTTTAGTAATTAAAGTGAAAGTACACCTATATCTTGTGATATTCTTATAATTCATGTGAAAGTACATGGATATTTACAAATATTCTTGTAATTAATATAAAAGTACACCAATATCTTGTAATATTCTTAAAATTCGTGTAAAAATACATGGATAATTGGATATTTAATACTATTCTAGTAATTAAAGTAAAAGTACACCGGTATCTTGTAATATCCTTATAATTCATGTAAAAGTACATGGATATTTACAAATATTCTTGTAATTAATATAAAAGTACACCGATATCTTGTAATATTCTTATAATTCATGTAAAAGTACATGGATATTTACAAATATTCTTGTAATTAATATAAAAGTACACCAATATCTTGTAATATTCTTCAAATTCGTGTAAAAATACATGGATAATTGGATATTTAGTAATATTCTTGTAATTAAAGTAAACGTACACCAATATCTTGTAATATCCTTATAATTCATGTGAAAGTACATGGATATTTACAAATATTCTTGTAATTAATATAAAAGTACACCAATATATTGTAATATTCTTCAAATTCGTGTAAAAATACATGGATAATTGGATATTTAATAATATTCTAGTAATTAAAGCAAAGGTACACCGGTATCTTGTAATCTTACAATTCATGTAAAAGTACATGGATATTTACAAATATTCTTGTAATTAATATAAAAGCACACCAATATCTAGTAATATCCTTATAATTCAGGTAAAAGTACATGGATATTTACTAATATTTTTGTAATTAAAGTAAACGTACACCAATATCTTGTAATATCCTTATAATTCATGTTAAAGTCCATGGATGTCGACTAACATTTTTAGAAATAATGTAAAATTTCATGGATATCTATTAACATCCTTGCGAATCATTAAAAAGTACACCGATATCCAGCAATATCCTTACAATTCATGTTAAAGTACATGGATATTTAATAATACTATATTCTTGCAATTAATGTAAAAGTATGTGGATGTTTTATAATATCCTTAGAAATAATGTGAAAGTACACGGATATCTAGTCTATCCTTTTAGTTCATGTTAAAGTACATGTATGTTTTCTGACATCCTTCAAACTAATGTAAAAGTACTTGGATGTCGACTAACATCCTTGGAATACATGTAAAAGTACATGGATATTTGCTAACATCTGAATAAATCATGTAAAATTGGTCCGCCAATATCTAGTAATATCCTTATAATTCAGGTAAAGGTCGACGGATATCTACTAATATCCTTATTCTGCACGTGATTTATGTACAAGCTCACCTATGAGCCATAGATTAATGTAAAATAAATACAAAAATGAAACAAATAAAGTGAGACAAAATGTCCATGGCAATAAAGATGGGGCAAGATGCTCCCCATCCGTAAAACTTCCCCAGTCTTTGTTCTCTCTTCAGTATCCTGAACATCCACAGCAGAGGTTTTTCTGGTTGATGGGTTAATTGTACTCGTACTTATGCGCCATTCTCTTTATGGAGTGTCAGTTCTGCTGAAGCATTTTATATTGGCTAAGGTTACAATCCCTGACAGGTCACCAATCCGATGCAGGATACGTGAGGGTGCAAGAATTTGTACTTTGTTCCTGGTGGCGCTGATTGGTCAACGACTCTTCATGAAAGACACCATGGGATCTTCAATGTGCACCAACTCATGTTAGCAGATGGGACACCATTGATGAATCTCCCTGCATGTGAAATACTAGGATGACAGTACCTGGGTCGAGTTTCGAACCCAGGCTATACAGCTCACAGGGGAGAGTGCACATATCTCTAATCTACATGTTTCTCTTATAAGGAACCTGGAGGAGGCCATTTGTCAAAGTCTTTGGTATGACTCAGATGCTCCAACCAATAAGCCACTGAGTTTGGTTGGAACTATATCTTGTCATTGCGATGGTATAATGACAATTTCAATAAAAAATATTCAATATACTGAACAAAAAAGGAGGACATTCTGTCCCAACTTCTTCAAATACTCCAAAAAGCAACACAACGGAGAGAAGTGCGTAAAACAGAAATAAACATGGCTGATTTGTGTCCCTGTGACGCACTGATTCTATCTCGGACGTGGACTAGTAGTAGTTCATCGAGTGACATTTTGTGTAACTGGTAGACACAATCTGTTCCAATTGGATTTACGAAGAGAGGCTGTGCAGGACCCGAGGCTGAGATGCCAATCTGATTCATTGTTATAAAAGGTCATATCATGTGCATTTCTGTGTTCATCAGAGGCAAACGCAAGAAGAGTTCGAGACTACAGACAGACATGGACAAATTCAATCTATCTGAGCACAAGCTTGCTTGGGGGGCAGATTATAAGCGTTCTTTCTCACCAAGTGCTTATTTAAGTTCTTACTTTGGGCCGCTGGGGAAATCAGACGGACAAGGCGAACAGGATGTCGCCTATTTCATCCTCCATTGCCTGCACGAAGCCTACAACTCTGGTGAGACCCACAAATCCGACCTCGTTGAAGGATTATCTATCATATCATACTTGCTAAGATTTATCACGTTATTCCTCTTTACTTTGACAATAAAGATCCCATGTCGTTGAGAATCAAGTTCAAGCATAGTTGTGTTTTGGCATTCTTTTTTTTACCTCTGCCACTCAATGTGGACGGAGGTTATGTCTTCACCTCTGCCTGTCTGTCTGTTTGTTTATCTGTCAATATGATATCTCAAAAAAGTTGTGGACAGATTCGGAAGAAATTTGGTGGAGAGGAGAAAATTCTTATATTTTAGTGAAGATCCGGATATGAGAATTTTTTTAAAAGTGATTCTTCACCATTGAGACATATGGGACTAAAAACGACATATAGCATGATATTTCAAAAAGTTGTAGACGGATTCGTACGAAACTTGGTGGACAGGTTGGGTGTGTGACAAGGAAGCATTGATTCAATTTTGGTAAATATTCGAATTCGGATCTGGATCCGATAGTTTTTTTTTTAAGCGATGCGTCACCATGTTGAGTGATAGGACTAAAAACGATATATAGCACGATATTTCAAAAAGTTGTGGACGGATTGTGACAAAACTTTGTGGACGAGTTGGTTAGGTGACAAGAACAAGCCGATTCGACTCTAGTTAAGGTCTGGATCCAGATCCAGCCTATCAGGGGGATACAAGTTGTAACCTTGCCTTTCCAATTCGTCTTTCCTTTCCTAGAATCGCCTTTCCTAGAATCGCCTTTCCAATTCTAGTTTCTTCCACCGCATTTAACCCTTTCTCCTTTCTCTGATCCATGCCCTCACTTCAGGGACTTTTCCCAGATTGTTTTTCACGGTTTTGTTTAAATATGTTTAAACTTTCCCCTGCAGTGTTTTGTTCAGTGGTTTTCCTGTAGCTGAACATCTCTGCCTTGTCAGTAGCAGTGAGTGTGTGTGATCTGCACTTTGCATGGATAAAGTTTCATGTCCTGCCTCTGGATCCGAAACACGCTAGTGTGTGAAAGACCAAGCTCTTGTGAGCGGAGGATCTCCTTGGATTTTGAGTGACAGATTGTCTCACCGCCTCAATGTTCTCTTCCGAACGGCCAGTCTTCTTTCTCTCTGATTTCTTAACATTGTGAGCAATGCCCTCTTTCGGGAACTTCTAGACACTGTGAAGAATACAGTTCTTCCTGGGTCGGTCTCTCACTGAAATGTTTGCGATAAAGCCACTGAGTCTTGTTCACAGACTTCTGTCTCAAGGTACCATTCTACCATTTTACTTTGTCGTCGTGCTGTACGTAGACATATTTACTGCAGAATAATGGCACTTGGTGAAGAAAATTTACCAGCTTCCCAGAACATAACCAGAAAAATTAAATAATAATTACAATTAATAATGTTCAATGGAGACACAATCCAAATGGTACTCAGACCTTTGAAACACACTATGGAGCTTTGGCCTTGGGGGGAGTAATTTCTCAGTGCATTCTGGGTGAAGACAGCATCATCTACTTTCTTCCTACACTCAGTGGAGCATTTTAGGAGACATCTCCCCTTTCCTCTCCAATGGGATGCTAACACACGGAGTTTGTCCGTGCTCTATATCTAAATGCTGAGTGTCAAGCGAGGAAGCAGCATTAACCTTTTAAAAGTATTTGGCACAACTTGCCTAGGGTCAGAGTTAAACCACCAACCTCCGATTCTCAGAGCGGATACTCTAACTACAATGTCGCTGAGTCTGGTAATAGATTTTCAATTTTGAACTGGGACTTCTCTCGTACAATCATTTGTAATTGAGTCGCCACTGCTGCTACGTGGAGAATTCAAAAAAGTTATACGAGATACTCACAATAATACAAGACATGGCACAATTTTTTTTCTGAAATAAGTTTCTGTAATTCACTAAATTAATACAATGGATGTAAATGACGTCATAAATAAATAAAAACGTAGGCAGAATACATCAAGAAACGACGCTTTGCTGATCTATTATTATTTTATATATATAAAAGAAAGTTTTTGTTTGTTTGTCTGCACATGCTAATCTCCTGAATGGTGAAAGATAGGAGGAAACCTCTGAAACTAAAAATGTCGGGACGGGCCATAGGAAGGTTATAGGCTAGGTGGCGAGGCCGGTCGAGGCCGCCTCGGCCGGGCTGAGCCCATTTCGCAATTAAAAGCTGAGCTGAATTATAGTAGTCAATCTTCTACGGCCACGAGTAAAAGCTGAATTATAGTATTAAATTCTTTCAAAAAGAACTAAAAATGTCGGGACGGGCCCCGGGAAGGTTATAGGCTAGGTGGGGAGGCCGGTCGAGGCCGCTTCGGCCGGGCTGGGCCAATTTCGCAATTAAAAGCTGAGCTGAATTATCGTAGTCAATCTTCTACGGCCACGAGTAAAAGCTGAATTATAGTAGTAAATTCATTCAAAAAGAACCCAAGCAATGCCGGGTGCTTTCGGCTAGTGTTATATAATTATTTTCTCAAAAAGTCACAAGACCTGTGCATACTGCATGCTTACCCTATTTGATTTTACAACAGAGGATTTAACGACTACGGCATATTTGATTAGATATTTTGCGTTTTGCTCTTTGATGTCTCTTATTGAAAGGAGGAAGGAGAGTTATGATCTCTAGCATTGCCCCTTCAATTTCTGGTGACCTCAGGTGAGCCAAACGCCTTGTGTGCTGCCCCCAGGTGCAGTGAAAGGGAGCCGCCTGCTGGATGTTGGCACTGGACCCTCACTGTATCAGCTGTTTTCAGCATGTGAGAAATTTTCCGAGATCGTGCTTGCTGAGTTCTCCGAGGAAAATCATCAAGAACTGCATCGTTGGCTCTCGAAGGACCCACATTCTCACGACTGGAGTTCCTACTTACAGTATTCCTGTAAGTTGGAGGGACACAGGTTCGTACAGTGTACTACCTCCCTTCCTTCATAACCCATTTCCATTCCACCTGAGTTGTTAGGGTTGCTATGTCCAATGTGCTTCAGCAGGCTTGACAGGCTTGACCAGGCTTGACAGGTGAGATGCATGTGTTATGCAACCCCAAGATGCAAGTGCAAGTTACACAAGCCCGAAACACAGTATTCCTTCACCATAATTGCAGAACTACATGGTGCTAACAACAGGTGGGTTGACTCAGCCTATCATCCTTCTGAAGTTGGCAAAATGAATACCAGATTACTGGTAACAATGGGGCAATGCATTGCTGATGACTCCATTCTCTGCCGCCCCATACCTCATCCCTACATTTCATAGTCTCCCAAACATAAAAAGGCTGCTATTTCGAGTTGAACTATACACCACTCAATATAATTCGGATGCCTTATTCTTTTGATAGAGGGATGTCTCTAAATTTGTCTGAAATGTAGACTTCCATGTATTTTCTGAAAAAATGAACCAAAGTAAAGGTCAAGAACATGTCATGTTATTCTATTTATCAGCTCTGGTATAACTTGTAGTACGGATTCACTGCAATAGATAGTATAGATGCAATAGATATCATGATGCAATAATGTATCAATAATGATGATGATGCACTAATAACATGATGCAATACATATCAGCAAAAGAATCATAATTTCAATGAGTATACCGATAGGCAAATGTAGAACAACATCGGCAAATAAAATCAAATAAGGGTATTGTTGATATATGGTATTAATGGAATGGAGTCTCAAGTTCATCATTTATATTGGTGTAATCTATGCAGGGGTCCTCAGAGGTAATTTTGGATGACAATTATATTGTTATATCAAGTATATGTTCAGTAGTACCTGGGTTATGGACAATAATGTGCAATACAAATACTGAAATTGAAGGAAATTAATGTATTTTAAAACGATTTTTGATGATTTTTCTTCATTTTCTCATATTTTATAAACATAGTGGGCATTGTTTGTATACACAATACATAGTTGAAGGAATATGTATATAAATAATATTACATATCTTGATTTTGATGATACCACAAGGAAAAATGTAATTTTTGTCAATATTGTATGTTTTGCTCCATCATGACACACATGGGATGCCCAATAACTTTTGCCCAATAATAACTTTTATAATAATAATAATTTTTATAATAATAATAATAATAATAATAATAACTTAAGCCCAATAGTAACTTTTTTATAATAATAATAACTTTTGCCCAATAGTAACTTTTTAATAATAATAATAATAATAATAATAATAACTTTTGCCAAATACTAACTTTTCTATAATAATAACAATAATAATAACTTTTGGCCAATAATAACTTTTTTATAATAATAATAACTTTTGCCCAATAGTAACTTTTTCAGAATAATAATAATAATAATAACTTTTGCCCATTACTAACTTTTTTATAACAACAATAATAATAATAATAATAACTTTTGCCCAATAGTTACCTTTTTATAATAATAATAATAATAACTTTTGCCAAATAGTTACCTTTTTAGAATAATAATAATAACTTTGCCCAATATTAACTTTTTTATAATAATAATAACTTTTGCCCAATAGTTACCTTTTTATAATAATAATAATAACTTTTGCCCAATACTAACTTTTTTAAATAATAACTAGCGTGACTTGGCGCGCTCCGCGCGCCTCGCCACACGTCGTTTCAGAGGGGTAGGCATCTTTGACCATTTTGGTGTCTTTTGGGTCTTCATGGTGTTTTGGGTCTTCAGGGTCTTTTGGATCCTCTGAGCCCTTAAGGGTATTTTGGGCGTTTGAGGCATTTTGGGTCTTCAGGGTCTTTTGGGTCTTTGGTGTCTTCAGAGGCTTTTGGGTCTGAAGGGTCTTTGGTGTCTTTTGGGTCTTCAGGGTCTTCAGGGGCTTTTGGGTCTTCGGGGTCTTCAGGGTCTTCAGGGGCTTTTGGGTCTTCGGGGTCTTTTGGGTCTTCGGGGTCTTTTTGGTCTTCAGCGTCTTTTGGGTCTTTTTGGTCTTCTGGGTGTTTTGGGTCTTCTGGGTGTTTTGGGTCTTCGGGGTGTTTTGGGTCTTCAGGGTGTTTTGGGTCTTCGGGGTATTTTGGGTCTTCATGGTGTTTTGGGTCTTCGAGGGTGTTTTGGGTCTTCAGGGTGTTTTGGGTCTTCGGGGTGTTTTGGGTCTTTGGGGTGTTTTAGGTCTTCGGGGTGTTTTAGGTCTTCGGGGTGTTTTGGGTCTTCAGGGTGTTTTGGGTCTTCAGGTATTCAGGCTCTTTTTGAGCCTCAGGGCCTTGGAGGGTATTTTGGGTATTTGGGGCGTTTTGGGTCTTTGGGGGTCTTCAGGGGTCTTGGTGGTCTGAAGGGTCTTGGGGGAATTAAAGGGTCGTCAAAGGTCTGAGGGGTCTCAGCAGTCCTTTTTTTTTTTTTTTTGTATACAGAGTCGAGGCTCGTGAAAGAGCTAACATTTATCAAACAAACAAATCAAACAAACAAGCAAACAAAGTATATAAAAAGGGGAAGTATAGAATAAAAAGGGGAAGTATATGAAATACCCAGAAGACCCAAAGTATATAAAGTATATGTCTTAACGCAATTAACGCTGGAAGGACGAAGGACGGGAACAGTGGTGAGTTTGAGGTGAAGGTTAGAGTGCATCAGGGGTCGGTACTAAGTCCACTACTATTTGTAGCTGTGATGGAGGTGCTGACTCAGAACGTAAAGGAGGGTTTACCGTGGGAGTTGTTGTATGCAGATGATCTGGTGTTGATTGCGGAAAGTATGGATGGACTGAAGGAAAAGATGAACAAGTGGAAGGAATGTATGGAGACAAAAGGTCTGAAGGTGAATATCGGAAAGACGAAGGTGATGGCAAGTGGTAAAGCATGTGGTGAGGTGGAAAGAACTGGGAAGTGGCCGTGTGCTGTGTGCAGGAAGGGTGTCGGAGTGAACTCCATTCAATGTACAATGTGCGCTGAGTGGGTTCATCAAAAATGTAGTGGTCTGAGAGGGTCATTAACCAGTGTGGCAGCTACATTCAAATGTAAGGTGTGCACAGAGGGAGCTGCAGATGGAGGAAATGTTGAGTTGGATCTTGGAGACGGCGTGAAGCTGGAAGGTGTGAAAACATTTTGCTACCTCGGAGACATGCTGAATGGAGAAGGTGGATCAGACTCGGCAACGGTTGCTCGAGTGAGATGTGCATGGAAGAAGTTTCGGGAACTGGGTGGCGTGCTGATGAGGAGGAGAGTGTCGCTGAAGCTGAAGGGAAAGGTGTATGCTGCATGTGTGAGAAGTGTTATGATTTATGGGAGCGAGACATGGGTAATGAACGTAGAGCAGCAACGAAGCCGGCAAAGGGTGGAAATGCGAATGGTTCGATGGATGTGCGGAGTATCGTTGAGAGAGAGGAAGACAAATGATGAATTGCGAAAGATGATGGGAATAGAGCCTGTGATTGATGCTGTGAAGAGGAACAGGCTGAGATGGTTTGGTCATGTGTTGAGGAAGGATGAAAGTGACTGGTTGAGAAGAGTGATGGAAATTGATGTAGAAGGAAGTCGAGGACGGGGAAGACCGAGAAAGACTTGGCTAAAGGTGGTGGAAGAAGAAATGCGGCAAGGGGGTTAACAAGGAGAGATGCAGAAAATAGGGCAAAATGGAGAAGATTGTCATGGGGACCGCAAGGCTAACCCCCGCTCTAGCAGGGAAAATGGCCTTAAAATGCATGTTGTTGTTGTTGTTGTCTTAACGCAATTAAGAGGGTTAATTAAGAGGGTGGTAATTTTATTTGAAGAAGACGTTTTCGTCGCAAATAAACATACATAGCGACATACATAACCATATGCGTTTGCTCTATTATAATAAGATAACTTTTCCCCAATAGTTACCTTTTTTAAATAATAATTTTTGCCAAATAGTTACCTTTTAAAAATAATAATAACTTTTGCCCAAAAGTAACTTTTTTTACAATAATTAATAACTTTTGCCCAATAACTAAATATCACAACAGCTTTGGCTGAGCAGACCTCTTAAATATATTACTAGAGACATCAATCTATCAACAAAAAAAAAAACATAGGGGCAATACCCTCGGCGCTCACCTGGTAGAATAAACAGTATACTGCACCGAATAAAGGTATTTTAAACCAATTTCAATGGTTGATAGAAGACAGGGTAGCATGTAGAATCATACCAACATAATCATAAGACATTTAACAAACAAACAAAAAATACCTATTTTGGGGAGCAACCCCCACCCCCCCCAACCCCGTATACCTCCTCAGACCCCAATTTTTCTTATGCCTTGAGCAAACATTTGTACATCACGGGTGATGAAGGTTGTGGCGAAATTTCATCGAAATAGTGTGTGTAGTTTCAGAGAAGAAAGCAAGAACCTATTTTGAGGGGGTCAAACCGGGATCCACTTTTACCCCAGTAAACCCCCTTAGACCCCAATTTTTTTTAATGCCGCGAACAAACTTTAGTCACAACATAACAAATATCATTTGTGCCAAGTTTGGTCACAAACCCATCAGCGGTTTCGGAGAAGAAGTTGCAAGTGTTTACGGATTCATCAGGTTCTCCCAAAAATTCATGTTTGGCCCTGAGTTCACACGACTTGATGACCGATAACGTTTCACCCAATTCTAAATGTTGACTCATTATACAGGAACGTTTTGCTATTTTATTCCACTGGGAAAACATCATATCATCGTTCATAACATTACAATTTTTGAAGTGACTCTTCTTCAATGTGCAATAGAATTGGACTTATTTGATCATAGATTTTGAACTTTTATTATCCAACTCCTGGGATATTGACCTTGCTGCCCTCCCTTCTCATTACAGCTGTGAAGAGGAGAAGGCTGAGAAGCTGAGGAATGCAATCAAGAAAATCATTCCCTGTGATGTTACCCTGCCAAACCCCCTACATCCCGAGGTTCTCCCAAAGTTCAATGTCGTTCAATCCTCGTTCTGCCTCGAGTGCGCTTCATCCGATGAGACATCTTTCCGCGGGGCGCTCCAAGCCTTGAGATCTCTTCTGTTGCCAAGTGGTCACTTTGTGTTGATCGGTGCTTTGGGTCAATCGTTTTACAAAGTCGGCTCCGTGTTGTTTAGTGCGCTATCTATGAGTGAGCAGTTTGTAAGGGATTCAGTTCAAGGTGCGGGGTTCTCCATCCAAACATTTAAAACTCTCGCGAGGCCGAAAGACCTCGAGGAGGATGTAACCGATGTCACATCATTTTTCTTTTTGATTGCAGATAAAGTCTGAAGTCACCAATTTGACCAAAAAAAAATTCACGCTTACTCTATGCTGTTGAATCAATGTATCACAAAGGAATAGAAAGGAAATAAACTTGCATTCTGAAATGAACTTTTGTTGGACCAACAATTATCAATACTGCATATTCTGCAACATGTACCATATTTTCCAGTGTATTAACCACACTTTTTTATTGGCAAAAAAGTTAAAAGTAAGGGGTGCGGTTAATACACGAGTGCGGTTAATACACCGGAAAGAGTAGGCGACCTATCGCCAGCAGCCTGAATGATTTTAATTCCTCCTTTAGCTTATTTTTGAAGTTAAATGTTTGCAAATTGCATAGAATTTGATATTCCAGACCACGTGATATGTCCCGGTCCCCAGAGTAGAACAGGTTGTTGACATTTTTCATGGGGTGCAGCATTGCCATGGAGAAGGATATTTTCATTTGGAAGAGTTTGACCTTTTTGGTACTCCATAATTTCACCCGATTAAGAAAAAACACATGGTAACGGTCTCCATTCACTCTGACACTTTGTCGCACTGCTGCGCTTGGTAAAATTTTAATGTGGTTGTAATTCCCCCTCGCACGCGAAGCAAAACGCGGAGTTAAGCAATTGGTTCAGGTCCGTCTGTCTGTCTGTCTTTTCAGTTTAAAATCGAGGAACAGCTTATTTAAATTGAATGTTATATTTTGAACAGAAATGGGAACAAGAATAGGAAGACAAGTTTGCCGTTTTACAGTACATTGGATCTGAATTTGTACCGATCACGCATGTGCAGATAGGATTGAGATAATTTCACTTTGTCTGCCTGCGAGGCAGTCAAATAAAATTTGGAAATCATTCCAAACAGGAAACTTGCTGTTTTTAAGGACGCTATAAAGGACGCAAACAACAGGCACGAATAATTGATTGTGTTATGTCGAGTGATGTAATAGACACCGGACAAAATTGTGGTAAAACCCGGAATTAATTTTTTTATAGGCCTTTAAACCTTTATTTAAAATTGAATTATATACTTGAACACTGTAGAACATAAATGGCCTTCATAATACCTCCAAGAACCATGTTATATATCGATAGTCAATACCCCCAATATAGCATGAGAGGGCGTGCCATATGAGAGGAGGCTGCATCGCGGTGAAGAAGAGGCCGCAGATATGACTACATACGATGCAGATTGATGCTGCGTTATATCGTGATCAATAAAGCTTCCATCACCTAAGCTGTGACTCAACGTCATCTTCTTACAGTGTATGAGGGTGGTGTACAAGACTGCTTCAGTACCGCTAAACTTCCGAATTGAAAAAAAAGATCTTCAAAATCTGTATTCTATTTTAAATTGAAGTGTATACTTCAACACTGCATGGGGTATCATGTTCTATGAACTCTCTAGTTACCCTCGCCCGAGGAGAAGGTGTTGCATTTGAGTCCGTTTGTTACTTGGCAAAAAAACAAACATTTTTTTGCAAGTATTTTGATCACTCCGGTTTGTGTGTGTGTGTGTGTGTTTGACTGTCCGCTCACTTATACTTGCCTACAGGTCACAATCTTAAACTGAGCTTAACAAAACTTCACCAAACGGTGAAGTTCGTGGTCTGACAAAATCCTATATATTTTTGAGGTCAGAAGGCCAAAAGGTCAACATAGGCCAAACGTCAACCACTTTTTTCAGATTTCTAAAATCCTCAATTTTCATCCAATTGACTTGAAATTTGAATGGATTTACATATCAGCTTACTGAATTCAACCGCCAACTATTTTTGAAATCAGCATCGGCCAAAAGGTCAACATAGGCCTTTGGGTCAACCTTTGACCTTTGGGTCAACCACTTTTTCAGATTTCTAAAATCCTCAATTTTCATCCGATTGACTTGAAATTTTAAAAGGTCAACAACATATCGGCAATATCGGGCAACAACATATCGACTAACTGAATTCAACCACCAACTATTTTTGAGATCAGCATCGGCCAAAAGGTCAACATAGGCCTTTGGGTCAACCACTTTTTTCAGATTACTAAAATCCTCAATTTTCATATGATTGACTTGACATCTGAATCGGATTTGCATTACAGCTTACTGAAACCAACCACCAACTATTTTTGAGGTCAACATCGGCAAAGAGGTCAACATAAGCCAAAGATCAACCAGTTTTTTCGAATTTCTAAAATCCTCAATTTCCATCCGATTGACTTGATATTTGAAAATAATTTACATATCGGCTGACTGAATTCAACGAACAACTATTTTTGAGGTCAACATATGTCACAAGGTCAACATAGGCTAAAGGTCAACTACTTTTTTCGAATTTCTAAAATCCTCAATTTTCATCCGATTGACTTGAAATTTGAATGGGATTTTCATATCAGCCAACTGAATTCAACCACCAACTATTTTTGAGATCAACATTGGCCAAAAAGTCAACATAGGCCAAAGGTCAACCACTTTTTTCGAATTTCTAAAATCCTCAATTTTCATCCGATTGACTTGAAATCTGAATAGGAATTGCATATCGACTTACTGAAACCAACCACCAACTAATTTTGAGGTCAACATAGGCCAAATTTCTAAAAATTGTTAATTTTCATCCGATTAACTTAAAACTTTGAAGACGATTTGCATATCAGGTCACTGAATTCTACCACAAATTATTTTTGAGGTCAAAAGGATGCTCTACTGAGTGCCATTCTTCTTTGTTCTGTTTTGCCAAGTGTCCCTCTATGAGTGATTTTTCATTTGTTTGTTACTTGAACAACAAAAATATATGTTCTTGCAAGTATGTTGATCACTCCGGTTTGTGTGTGTGTGTGTGTTTGTCTGTCCGCTCACTTATACTTGCCTACAGGTCACAATTTTAAACCGATCTTCACGAAACTTCACCAAATGGCGGAGTTCGTGGTTGGACAAAATCATCTATGTATTTGAGGTCAAAACGTCAAAAGGTCAACATAGGCCAAAGCTCAACCACTTTTTTCGAATTTATAAAATTCTCAATTTTCATCCGATTGACTTGAAATTTGAACAAGATTTACATATCAGTTAACTGAAATCAACCAACAACTATTTTTCAGACCAACATAGGTGACAAGGTCACCATTGGCCAAAGGTCAACAGCTTTTTTCAAATTTTGTAAATCCTCAATTTTCATCTGATTGATTTGAAATTTGAATAGGAATTTCATATCGGTTAACTGGTTTCAACCACCAACTATTTCTGAGATCAGCATAGGCCAAAAGGTCAACATAGGCCAAAAGGTCAACAACAATTTAAATTTTTCTAAAATCCTCAATTTTCATCCGAATGACTTGAAATTTGAATAAGATTTACACATCGGCAAACTGAATTCAACCACTAACTATTTTTGAGATCAGCGTAGGCGAAAAGGTCAACATAGGCCACAGGTCAACCGCTTTTTTGAAATTTCTTAAATCCTCAATTTTCATCCGATTGACTTGAAATGTGAATATTATTTACATGTCGGCATCCCGAATTCGACCACCAACTATTTTTGAGATCATCACCGGCCAAAAGGCCAACATAGGCCAAAGGTCAACAACAATATCAAATTTCTAAAATCCTCAATTTTAATCCGATTGACTTGAAATTTGAATGGCATTTACATATCAGCCAACTCAATTCAACCACGAACTATTTTTGAGATCAGCATAGGCCAAAGGGTCAACATAGGCCAAAGGTCAACAACAATTTCAAATTTCTAAAATCCTCATTTTTCATCCGATTGACTTGAAATTTGAATAGCATTTACAAATCAGCTAACTGAATTTAACCACCAACTATTTTGCAGATCAACATTAGCCAAAAGGTCAACATATCCCAAAGGTCAACAACAATTTCAAATTTCTAAAATTGTCAATTTTCATTTGATTAAATTAAACTTTGAAGATGATTTGCATATCAGGTCACTAAATTCAAGCACTCATTATTTTGAGGTCAAAAGGATGCTCTACTGAATGCCATTCTACTTTGTTCTGTTTTGCCAAGTGTTGCTCTGAGTGATTTTTCATCTGTCTGTTTGTCTGTCTGTCTGTTTGTCCGCACAGAATAAATATGATTTTTCTCTACAACCATTGGTCCGATTGACAGGAAATTTTCAACATAGGTGCAACTCCACCTGTATAATTTTTTTATGATAATTATGATGTCATAGGTCATGTGGTTCGGCCGCCATCTTGGAAAACCCGAAAAACTTTGCACCTCTATATTTCCGAAAGCACTGCATATTAAAAAAATTGAGACATGGCTCATTGTAAAGAACTCTCCATGGGGAATAAAATATGTTAATGATGATGTCATAGTTGCCTCCATTATGACGTCATAATTCGACAAGTACAAAACTTCATCCAATCAAGATGAAATTTATTGAGCGTCATGTAGGTATACATTCGTGGAGAAAAAAAAAATTAATGATGACGTCATCGGTCACGTAGTTTGGCCGCCATCTTGGAAAAACCGAAAACATTTGCACCTCTATATCTCCGAAAGTGCTGCATAGAAAAAATTGAGACATGGCTCATTGTAAAGATCTCTCCATGTGGAATAAGATCTGTTAATGATGATGTCATAGGTGCCTCCATTATGACATCATAATTCGACATGTACAAAACTTCATCTGATCAAGATGAAATTTCTTGAGCATCATCTGGGGATAAATTGGTGGAGAAAAATAAATGATGATGTCATCGGTCACGTGGTTCGGCCGCCATATTATTTTAACACAAAAGCCTTTAAAAAAACACTGAAAACACATCCCGGCGAGAGTCTGCAATCTCTTATTGCTCTTTCTTGTTGCTCCCAGGCTGGAGTTTCACCTTTTTCAGACCTGGAGAAGTTGGTCTGACCCACAGACCCACACCCACACCCTCTCCCCACCCCCTCCACAATCTCCCATGTCGTGTGCCCAAAAACAATCGTGTGCTTGGGCAGTGCAAGCAGTGACACAGTTGTGTCCGTGCCGTATTTCTTCTGGAGTTAAATATAACTGATTTTATTTATCAATGAATACAAAATCCTTGATAAACCATCAGTTGAATGGAAAAACAAACCTACCAATTTGTTGTGAACATTCGACCGGCATTTTCATCTGCACTACGAACACCGCCTTCGTATGAATCGTTTACACAATGTTCCAAACAATACGGTTCCACAATTCCCCTGAAAGCATTTCCATCACTAAATTTGTTTCCGATAGTTTCTTCAAAATCCCAATGATCAGTTTCAACATACTGAGAACCTTCAGAGTTGCTAATGATGGTGGAATCAGTATCGGAATCCGAGCTCGGCATGCACTGTTCCCTATGTAAACCACTGTTAGGATCAAGGGGAGATCATTATGTGACGTCACCAGCGAAATCAAAAATTCAGAAAAAACAAATTGCATTTGACTTCCCCTTTAAATGACCTGTGATGAAACATTAATAAAGGTAAGTTTTAAAATAACCCTGGAATTGTGGAACAAGTGTCGTTTCCTGGGGAACGGGTTCAATGGTCAGCTTGATCACTGGTTTTCTGACTCACCTAGCTGACGACGTGGGTGTCTTGCACTTTGGGGAATGGTTTCGTTGTGCTCCTCCCTTTTCGGACCTGGCTTTACCTTGGTGCACACTTTGGGCAACCCTGACTGCAGTCACACCTTTATATTGTGACATTGTGTCACACAAAGCACAATGATTCATGCAACTAAATAATTAAAGACAAGGACAAATTAGCAATTTGTAAGGGCTACAAAAGCTTGTTTATTGATTACGACACATTGGTCACAAGACGTTTCTCGGAATGCTCTGCCATAGCTTCCATTGCAGCTTGAGAAAAGCCAAAACTGTGCTCATCGTCCTTAATTGTCAGATCTTGTGCACCCTCCTTTAGATAGAAGTTTGTTGCCGCCTTGTTCCATGCCACAGCAAACCATCTCATGAATGTACATCCTTCCTGCAAAGTCATCTGACCGCAGACAGAGCAATCAAATGAAAATGTCACTTAAAAACGTGATGAACTCGTGTGAAAACTAACAATTTGTCAATAAATTTTCTTGATTTATAAATAGCAACTTAATATTTCTATAGCAATAAAATGGACTGTGTGTGTAGTTGGTTGTTATCTCCATATGCGGGTTGCAGAAGGTGGAACTCAGTCCTGCCAGGTCTCAAAGTATCCACCTCCGTTTCAGTAAGGGATCGTGATTCATGGACCAGCTTGTGACGTTTTCTTGTTCTCAAAGTATGGTTCCGAGGACTCTTTTGAGGATCATTACCGAGCCTTGGACAGCTTCCAACTGCAGTTCGTTTGTCGTAATATTCCCAGGGATGGTTTTTAAGATCTATGTAAGGTTCTTATTTATCATTCCCATTGCTCTAATAATCACTGGTACAATTTCGGAACTCTTCAGCTTCCAGGACCTTTTCACTTAATTTTTTGAGGGCTTGGCATTTGGTCATTTTCTTGATTTCTGCGTTATTTAGTCCAAAATCGCTGGGGACTCACACCTCAATTAGCAATGCCTTATTTTCCTTTTTGTACCTCCGTACTATATCCGGTAGCAATTCTTTGTTTTCTGCGTTCACGCTTGATTGGATCATTAGGTCATACGTGAGCATTACTTCCTTATTTTCAGTGATTACTTTTGGTTCATGTTTCCATGAGTTTTCTGGAACTGGGACATTGAGACTTTTGTAGATGTGACAGTGGATTGTGTTTGACCTTGTTGTCTACATACCTTGTTGTGCCTTTGGGTGTACAGCTGCTCTGACACGAGCTTTTTACATCCTGATCGGAGGTGGCTCATACTTTCCGTTTCTACCTTAGACAACCGACACATGTCCGATTGACTCAGTCCCACCATTTTCTTTAAGTCATTGATGTAGTGTCCTTGTAGACAGGACGTAAAACCTCAAAAGGCCCTTATATAAAATGCTTGAGGCATTTCTTGTTAAAAGTTGGTAACAAGTGTTTTTAACATAATTTGGGTATGCTGAATCCGAATCCGGTTGTTACCAAGCTGGCAAATGCTTTATAGTGGCTCAAAATCGCAATTCAAAATGGCCGCCAAAATCGCACATATTTGATGTGTCAAATTTTGTTATTTCATGCTTTAGGTTAAAACTATGTTAGCAGAGTAGGTATTTGGTCTTTTGAAAACACTTTCAGCATGGATAATTCAAACTAAGTTGATACCAAGCAAATACAAGCTGCTGGCACCCCGCCAGAGGACAAAATCCAAGATGGCCGCAGTAAAATTTGAAAAATGCATATATTTGGTTTCCCACTAACCACAGATATGTTATTGGTGTCTGAATGTAGTACTTAAGGTTTAGAGTTAAAACAACTCATTAATCACAATACTGACTATTTCTACAACAGCAAACATATTGGATGATACCTGGAGTAGTGGTAGTTATACTGCCTCATTCATGTTATTGCTTTTCACTAGGGCATGCCCGTACTATATATATATCTAAAATTATATCCCCCCCCTCTATTTACATGAAATGGTTTGGTCCATGAAATGTTTTGGTTCATTCGCAACGCCAAAGCGAACGGCGAACGCTTTACATGAAATGGTTTGGTCCATGAAATGTTTTGGTCCATTCGCAACGCCAAAGCGAACGGCGAACGGCTTGCGAGTACAGTGACAATCCCCCCCCCCCTCTATTTACATGAAATGGTTTTAATTAGTTTTAAAACATAGTTTAACGCCAACATATGGCATGCCCGTACCCGTACTATCCGTAATGGCGCACGCTCTCACAGGAGCTCCGGAAGGTCGCATATCGCAGGAAAGCGAAAGAATCGCAAAGTAGTTTTAATTAGTTTTAAAACATAGTTTAACGCCAACATAGCGCCAACATAGTTTGCCGACGGGAAATAAATGAATACGCTCTCAAATGTGCCATCCGAGGCAGAGTCTGTTCGCCACGTTCGGCACACGTGATAGCTCGCTGCTCTCTGATTGGTTGAATCGTTTTTTGGACATAGCTCGGTAACTACTTCTGCGATTAATTTAAAACCTTGAAAAGGCACATCCTCGGGTCCCCAGCAATATACCTGGCAAGTTTCAAGTATATCGGACCGGTAGTTGTCGAGAAACAGCGGTCACAGACAAACATACAAACATACAAACAAACATACACACAGAGATTAGTGGAATTATAGATAGAAGATAAGTTCTCTTTCAGATTATTGGAATCATTTTATGCTGGACGACAATCCGTGGACTTAGTTAAGGTGTTTAACATACTTAATCAGCGCAATGGCATTAGGTAAGGTATACATGCTAACATATTGCTGTCTAAGCTACAGTTTAAATGTGTACACTCGGAGCGGCTTATTTAAGACTTAATTATAAGTATAGTATTATAACCTGTATATTTGAGAACATGCTTATTGGGTACGAGTGTTAACCATGGCTTATCTCTTTTCAGAAAAATGGACCCAGTGCTTCGTCTCAAGAGGCGATCTTCATCACCATCCCTGAGTCTCTATCATTTGTCAGAAGGACGACAAGGATGTGCACCAGGCTGGGAAGCAGGGTTTGCTGACACTCCGAGATGCTGTAACCGCATGAAGTAAACTCAGAGATGATAGCAACAGAGATGTTATTGATAGACTCGAAGTTGTGCTTCAGTCAACAGATGCAGAGTCAGTTGTGTGGCATAGACATTGCTACGCACAATTTACTGACAAGGGAAAAATTCAGCGGTTGCACCAGCATCAGAAAACATCAGGATGTAGTATGGACACAGATGGAGAACAAGCATCGAGCAGCAAAGAAACATGCATCTCTTCCAGATCAACACATATATTGTGAGGATCTGTCCTGGGTACTGACTGGGACAAATGCTTATTCTGTCAAACTGTGCATATAAAGCATAGACTTGTATCTGTAACAACACAGAAAATGAGTGCGCAGATAATCGAGGCGGCACAGTTTGATAAAGTGTTACGTATTCGAGTTGCATGTGTCAACGATCTGATTGCGTCAGAAGGCAAATACCACCTTCAATGCTATGTGAACTTTACGAGGTCCACACAAGCTATTCAAAGCATTAGTCACAGAACTGATCTAGCCATGGCGTGGCTATGTTCAGAGCTGCAAGTCTCAGCTCAGAAAGGACATGTATTGGAACTACATGATGTTTTCAATCGGTACTGCTGCCTGACCAAGGATGCAAACATTGAGATTCCACCATCGTTTCTCAGCCGCAGGGCTTCTTTCACAGAAAAGCTAAAACATCATTTGACGGAGATCTACGAGTTCATCCCTATGCTAGATAGGGCACCCTCGGGAAACAAAACGCTTCTCATTCCCACAAAATATCGCCATATTCCCATTTCACAGATGGAAGATCAAGACAACGACAAACTATTCACGCCAGTCCATCAACCTGGAGATGACATTTTCCTTTCATTAGTCCACGTAGCCCTTAAGATTAGAGGAGACCTCGTGTCACAGCCAGGCCACAAAGGATTCAACGTCAGTGAAGATGATGCAGCTGCATGTATACCAGATTCCCTATATATGTTCCTTCGTCTTCTGTTTGAAGGCCAGTCAGCTCTTGATGGTGACACTGATGAAAATGACGACGAAGTACTTGAGGCAAAAGTTCGGTCAAACGTCCTAAACATTGCACAAGATATTGTATTTGCAGTCAGCCATGGGAAAAAGTGGACCCCAAAGCACATTGGACTTGGAAGTACATTGCACCAGGCAACGAGGTCCAAACATCTGGTGCAACTGTTAATAGTGCAGGTCATGTCCTCAGCTACGATTCCATCCTACAAGTGGATAATGCTCTGGCAGAGCATACCATCCAGAACATGGATACTGAAAATGGTGCAGTCATTCCCCCTAATTTGACACCGGGAAAATTTGTACATTTTTCTGCAGATAACATTGACATCAATGATTCATCGATGGATGGAAAGAACACGTTCCATGCCACTCGATGGCTGTGTGGCAACGAGGTCCTGCTCCAGACTTCAACTTCCATGATCTTGTACCATCGAAGCATAAATCACTTTCAGTGCCAGATGCCATGAATAACATAATAGAAGCCAATGTCAGGGAAACACAACGTACACCAGCGTTTACTGCAGAAATCCAGCCAGAATGGTACACCGAAGTTGAACATGAAAACACATCAGCGCAACTGGCGCGAGCTACAGATATGTCTTTCTTCATGAAACGGCAAAATGAAAATCCACAGTTGGGATGGACACAACACAATCAGTTTTACAGTACGACGGATCCAGAAATGACAACGATTGGCTACTTACCAATTATTCAAGCCCCGGCGCATGAGCTTGACACTCTTACTACGGTCATAAAACGCTGCATGCACATCAGCTCAAAGCTAGGTCAAAAGTATGTAGTACTCACAGTAGACCAAGCAATGTATTGCAAATTACTGGAGTTGAAATCTGCGATACCGGAGTTCAAGGAAGTTCTCATCCCTCGCCTTGGTGGTCTTCATATCTCCTTGAACTTTCTCAAAGCTATTGGCCAGCACATGCAGTCGTCGGGGTTAGCAGATATCTGGTTCGAGAGTGGAATTATGTGACCGTCCACCACAGAACACTGTATGGCAGGCAAGTCATATTCTAGAGGAATGCGAGCTCACAAACTAACATTGCAGGCACTTTGGCAAGTGCTTCTACCACAACTTACAAGCTACCTTGAGGAGCATGACGAGCAGCTGAAAAATGAACTGGACAATGCGTCAGATTCGATTGATGATCTCACCGCAATCATTGGATTTTGATTGGATTTTGTCCTCTGGCGGGGTGCCAGCAGCTTGTATTTGCTTGGTATCAACTTAGTTTGAATTATCCATGCTGAAAGTGTTTTCAAAAGACCAAATACCTACTCTGCTAACATAGTTTTAACCTAAAGCATGAAATAACAAAATTTGACACATCAAATATGTGCGATTTTGGCGGCCATTTTGAATTGCGATTTTTGAGCCACTATAAAGCATTTGCCAGCTTGGTAACAACCGGATTCGGATACAGCATACCCAAATTATGTTAAAAACACTTGTTACCAACTTTTAACAAGAAATGCCTCAAGGAGTTACAAATGCTGACTTTTCCTCCTGTCTATTGGTCTTGGGCATGTATAATGGTTTGTTCTCCATCCTAGTTGAGCTGACCTCTTTTTAGCCATTCAAAAGAGCCTTCTTTGGCTACTCACAATCTGTCCAACTCTTTTCATACCTTCCTGCTCTTTTATCGTTTTTGCCAGTTGTCGGTATATACAATCGTGCCCAAAAATATTGGCACCCTTGCACATTTTTCAAATAATGCACCATTTCCTCCAGAAAATTGTTGAAATTATAAAATACTTTGGTATCCACAAATATATTTCTTTGGTTTGCAGTGAAACAAAACAAAAAAAGCTGAAAAAATTACTAAATCTTAGCTTATTCCACACAGAAATCCTAAAATGGCCCGGACAATATTATTGGCACCTTTTAGAAGTTGTTAGAAATAATTAGATTTCAATCAGGTGATTCTCCATTACTTAGAATTGAACTCACCTGTGGTGAGTTGCAGGTGCCTGCAATATAAAAAAATCACTCATTCAACCAGTTTGAATGGAGAAAAGGAGTCATTCTGCTGTTTTGTGTCATTGTGTGCACCGCAATGAGCATGGAGAAAAGAAAGAAAACCAGATAATTCTCTGAGGATGTCAGACACAAGGTTGTAGCCAAGCATGGACAATCTCAAGGCAACAAGTCCATCTCCAGAGACCTTGATGTTCCTGTGTCCACCGTACACAATGTTATCAGGACGTTTAAGGCCCATGGCACTGTAGCCAACCTCCCTGGACGTGGCCGCAAGAGAAAACTTGATCTAAGATTGCAGCGAAGGATTGTTCGAATGGTGGAGAAAGCACCTTGATCAACTGCCAAACAGATTCAAGCTGACCTCAGTGCAATGTTCAACCCAGTGTCAGAAAGCGGGGTCTCTGTCGAAGGACATGGGTCTTGCAGCAGGACAATGACCCCAAACACACTTCAAAAAGCACCCAGGAATGGTTCAAGACAAAACGCTGGACTGTTCTGAAGTGGCCAGCAATGAGTCCAGATGTAAATCCCATTGAACACCTGTGGGGAGTTCTGATAACAGCAGTTGGGAGAAGGCACCCTTCAAATCTGAGAGAACTGGAGCAGTTTGCACAAGAAGAGTGAACCAAACTCCCAGTAGAGAGGAGTAGGAAACTCATTCATGGGTACAGGAAGCGATTGACTGCAGTTATTTTGTCCAAAGGCTGTGTGTGCTACCAAATATTAAGTCAAGGGTGTCAATAATTTTGTCAATGCCATTTCTTTTTATTTTGTTATTTAAAAGGATAAATTAAGTTCTGAATTAAAAACAAAGGTTCTGTAACATTAACATTGAAATAAGGAATTGTGGAGACCAAATACTTTTGTAAATTTCAACTTATTTTAGAGAAAATTGTGAGTTATTTGAAAAAAGTGCAAGGGTGCCAATATTTTTGGCCACGACTGTCTTGATATTTCGTTTTATATTTTTCTTTCTTCTTATTCGCAATTGTTGGGGCTGTACTCGTTTCGGTTTCTTGTGTGACATCTTCCATTTGCACCTGTCTTTGGATTTTTTTCCTATGCGATTTGTTGTCTTGGTGTTTGGTTACTAATTGGATTCGGTAGTCTATTGCACTTTTCTCATACTCAGCCAATCCTACAGTTATCATTCGGTGCACTTGTTTGAGCTCCATCAGGCACTTACCTACTTCTCATCTCGGTAGGTTCATTACTCCCGCCAGGGAGTAATGCATTCGATCGTGTCCGTCCGTGTGTGTGTGTGTGTGTGTGTGTGTGTGTGTGTGTGTGTGTGTGTGTGAACAAGATATCTGGAAAAGTTCTGAACGGATTTGGATGAAAGTTGGTGGGATGATTGCCCTTGGGAGAAGGAAGAATTGATTAGTTTTTGGTGAAGCTCAGGATATTATTCCGGATCCAGGAATTTTTTGAAGGATTTTTTACCATTGGAAGATAGGGCTCTTTTTTTTTTAGCATTATCTTCTATATATTCTATATTTAACATTGTGATATGAAAATAGTTTTCATATTTGTTGTAAATGTAGTTTAAACTCGTGGTTATGCGTTAGAGCGGTGTATTTCCTTTTAGCAGCGTCGTCTTCAATGTTCAATTTTTTTTTTCTAAAAAAAGAAGAAAAAAAAGACATATTCTGTCATTTTAAAACCACCAAAGTGTGTGTTAGGTTTCCCCGTTTCATAAAATGTATCGTTTGATACGTATAATGCTTTAAAACCTTTCTTTTTTTTTCTTTTCTTTTTTTTTTACCTTAGAAGAGATATCAACATTTACCTCAGCGAATGTCAATCGCGGTGTCAGTATTTGATGAACTTATAAAGACTTAGGTGACTTATAAGTGTGACAAGCATGTGCACGGGATTCTTCCCAGAAGAATGAGTGGTCGCATTAGCTTGTACGACTTAAAATGAGCGAGTTTTGTTTTCACGTTTGGCCCAGTTTTACATGTTGTATCCCTAAGGAATGAAACGAACGTTTTCCTGGCTTACAATTTTATTTGAAGTCACACACGCCTCAAAATACACTCACTTATATAGAATTGAACGCTGAATCCGAAAATGTGAGTGAAATTGCCTTGTTTTTTTTAACATTCTCTTCTATATATTCTAAATATATATCTGTGCAGTGTCTGTCTTGTGTTGTCTTGTCTTGTGTTGTCACTGAACTACTCCCTCAAACTTTTGTGAAATCGTACTATTCCAACTTGACCCACGGCGGGAGTATGCGCTCTACTGAGTGGCGTTCTAGTTCTCAATATGCATTGATTTTTGTAAAACATTTTGTGGATGGTGTGAGGAGTTTCCTTGTTTTGATATGCAGGTTATTGATTTTCTGATTGTGGCCAGTTTAGTGTGTGTGTGTGTGTGTGTGTGTATGTGTGTGTGTGTGTGTGTGTGTGTGTGTGTGTGTGTGTGTGTGTGTGTGTGTGTATGTATGTATGTGCGTGTGTGTGTGTGTGTGTGTGTCCTCCATAACTCCAAAACCATAAAACCTAGCAGCCCCAAACTTTGCAAGCATACGAAGGGAACTCCAAGGGAGTGCATGAATGAAAACTGGATGTTTGAGTAAATGTAAACACACCTTCATTGAAGATAATTAACGGGACTGTGCTCTACATGTTACTTTTGCAAGCCATGGCGATACAGTATCTATCTATAATTCCAGTAATCTCTGTGTGTATGTTTGTTTGTACGTTTGTTTGTTTGTTTGTATGTCTGTGACCGCTGTTTCTCGACAACTACCAGTCCGATATACTTGAAACTTGCCAGGTATATTGCTGGGGACCCGAGGATGTGCCTTTTCAAGGTTTCATATTAATCGGACAATTACTTACCGAGCTATGTCCAAAAAACGATTCAACCAATCAGAGAGCAGCGAGCTATCGCGTGTGCCGAACGTGGCGGACACACTCTGCCTCGGATGGCACATTTGAGAGCGTATTCATTTATTTCACGTTTGCAAACTATGTTGCCGTTAAACTATGTTTTAAAACTAATAAAAACTAATTTGCGATTCATCGTAACTGCGATATACGACCTTCCGGACAGTGAGGACTGCACTTCCGGCATCCAATCACAGAACGCGTTATTGCGTAGGCGTGGCCGATGTGAGAGCGAGCTGATGCTGAGCCCAGCGCGTGCGCCATTACGGTACGTAATTCGATTTCTTCCGGAGAAAATAATAATTTCTCGATTTCTTATGCGCATTATTTCTCCCAATTCAGTCAGAGCGAAGGGCGGAAGCAAAGAGCGTTGTTTTTTTTGTTTACGGGCGTACGGGCGGGGTAGAGCGCACGGGTAGCGTTTTTTTTTTTTTTGGCACATTTGAGAGCGTATTCATTTATTTCACGTTGGCAAACTATGTTGCCGCTATGTTGGCGTTAAACTATGTTTTAAAACTAATTAAAACTAATTTGCGATTCTTTCGCTTTCCTGCGCATTTGTGCACGCTATGGCGATTTCTTTACCAAACTCCGCTAGCCGTTAGCTTTGGACCAAACCATTTCATGTAAATAGAGGGGGGGGATTGTCACCGTACTCGCAAGCCGTTAGCTTTGGACCAAACCATTGCATGTAAATAGAGGGGGGGGGGGGGGATATACTTTTAGATATATATATAGTACGGGCATGCCCTAGTACCTATAAAAGGCAGATAAGAAATTGGGTTTATGACAATCAAATATTTCCTTTGGTTCTTCACAACGACAACTTATTTCACTGGCAACATATTTCGCTCCCAAAAAGTGTTTGTTTGCGATATTGAACTCCAATCCCTGTCCTGTACCTTCACCAGATTATCTACCGTTGGAAAGGTAATCATCTTGTAACGTATTATTCTGACTTGTATTTGCATTGTTGTTGTGGTTTATCGGACGCGCTTATTCGTCAGACACGAGTGAATCATCACCGCGTCAATAAACGCGCTTTCCGCTTCCGGCACGATGGAGTCTGCTTGAGTTCGTTACATGGTGTCAGAAGTTCGTTGATATTCACGCCATAAGCCACCATTCGTCTCCATAAATATGGCATCTCCGAACTTTGATCATCCCTCGATCGACTGGGAGAGTCTGGATCTCTACCAGGAGTTTTGCCGGTTCAGAAATCACGTCAGTTTTGTCTTGTCAGGGCCGCTCGCAGACATAACGAAGCCTCGTCAAGCAGGATGGCTCGGAACGTGGATCGGCGAACAAGGTCGTCAAATCTACCAAACTCTATCTTGGGAGGAAGGAGAGAAAGACGACCCGCAGGAAGTGCTGAACAAATTCCAGAACTATGTGCAGCCCAGAAAGAACAAAAGAGTTGCCAGACACCGACTGAAACAAAGGCGCCAGCGGAGTGGTGAGTCTTTTGATCATTTCATAAAAGATCTGAGGATAATTCTCATGGATTGCGATTACCAAGACCCAGACGACATAATCGTCGATTGCATCATTGATGGCAGCCATGATAAGAGGGTCCAAGAGAAATTACTCGATAGGGGTGAGGAGCTCTCACTAGCTAAAGCTATAGAAATTGGCCAACAGCTAGAGCTCTCGCAGAAACATATGAGAATAGTCCGAGATGAAGATGCTCTCATCTCAGCCCTCAGATCTGAAAACGAACGAACTCAGCACCAGACTCAACGTTGTAAGAGCAAGCCTGATAGGCATACACAAACCACCGAGCTGTTCAAAGCTGAGAATCGGTTTCGGAATGACGGTCCCTGCAGCAAATGTGGCCAGTCAGTGCACAAGCAAGCCAAGTGTCCAGCAATTAATTCTAGCTGCTCCTACTGCAAGAAGCCTGGTCACTGGTTTGCGGCGTGTCGGAAGAGACTGCGCGACCTAAAGTCCCTTGATGAGGAGACCAGTCTAGATCATGTAGATCTTCCTCAAGAACTCGTCAAGGAATCTGAAATTTTAAGGAAACGCTTGACGCCTTGTTTGTCTGTTGGACGTGGCATTTTCTCAACTGCCTTCGTCTTGAATGGATCTGGTAGCACTCCTTCTGCAGTAAGCAGGTGGCCTACATAAGGGACTGAGGTTCGCCGGATGAGGCATTTTCGGAAGTTTAGTTGCAGGTTATAACTTGTAGCTCGTTGCATAACTCGGTTCAGTACACAGTCGTGGTGGGTGATGTCACGACCAGCAACTAAAATGTCATCCATTACCGCTGTTGCCCATTCTATCCCTTCTAGCATCTGGTCCATGATTCGCTGGAATATCTCCGGCGAGCACCTCAATCCATAAGGGAGACGCAGCCAGCGGTATCTCCCTACAGGTGTATTGAACGTGGTCAAGAATGAAGAAGGCTCGTCAAGGCGAATTTGCATGAACCCACTGCGGGCGTCAAGCACAGAAAATACTTTGGCTCCAGGGATTTGAGCTAAAACTTCCTGAACAGTTCTCATTGGGTAGTGCTCACGTTTTGTGCACTTGTTTAAGTCTTTGGGGTCTATACAGATGCGGACTTTGCCGTTGCGAAGAGCTACTACCATGGAACTCACCCACTCAGTCTGTCGTTCTACCTTCGCGATGTGACCTTCGGTGACCATCTCTTGTAGCTTGTCAACTATTTGCTCTCTCAATGCTGCAGGCTGTCTGCGAGGAGCGTGAACTACTCCCTGTGACCCTTCTACAAGCTTGATCCGATAAGTTCCGGGAAGAGTTCCAGTTGTCTTGGCAACTTCTGGAAACTCAGAGATTACTGCTTCCTGAGACACATTGACTAGAGGCTGAACAAGAGACAACTTATCGAGCTTGACAATGAGGCCTAGGGCTTCCGAGGTAGCGCCTGACATTACATTCTCCTGATCGAGGTCAATGACCTCAAAACTGGCTCTAACGGTCTTGTTTTTGTGAGAGAGAGGGAGTGTCACGGTACCGACAGGATGGATAGTATGGTTCGAGTATGTTTTAAGAACTTTATGCGACGATTGTAGATCACCTGCGAGGTGCTGGACTAACTGGTAGTCGTTCAGTCTTGGATTCTTGTGCATAACTCGCTTCAGTACACAGTCGTGGTGGGTGATGTCACGACCATCAACTAAAATGTCATCCATTACCGCTGTTGCCCATTCTATCCCTTCTAGCATCTGGTCCATGATTCGCATCTGGTCCATCTGGTCCATCTGGTCCATTATATACCACTTGAACGAAACCTTGGATTCGTTCAGTATTTAGGGAAGTTTATCCCCAACCTAAGTGACACAAGCAAGCCTCTCCGTGATCTCTGCAAGGCGGACGTGGAGTTCTCCTGGCAGTCAGCTCAGGAGCTGTCCTTCAAGAAGCTGAAGCAAGCATGTATTTCGGCCCCGGTCCTTCAGTACTACGATGTAAGTCAGCCAGTTGAAATACAAGCCGATGCCAGCCAAAACGCTGTAGGAGCCTGTTTGCTCCAGAATGGCAACCCTATAGCGTTCACATCACGCAGTATGACCGATACTGAGTGTCGCTACGCTATGATTGAGAAGGAAATGCTCTCAATCGTCCATGCAACAGAAGCATTTCACTACTATATCTTTGGAAAATCAGTAGTGGTATATAATGACCATCACCTTGTGAGATCACGCCTTGACACACAGAAGGAGGAACAAAAATACTATCATGACAAGCCATCTATGTCAGATTTGCCACCGCTCCAGCCGGGAGACAGTGTTAGGATGTTGCCAAACCCGGAGGCCAGGCATTGGATTCCGGCTGTAGTTGAGGCGCGCCACAACAGCCCCCGGTCATATTTGCTGAGGACCCCAAACAATGTGTACCGGCGTAACAGGCTCCATCTCCGCAGAGTGCCTCATTCAGCCAATGTTGGCCCGGTGGGAAGTCAGCCACTCTCTCGCTTTTACTCTTCCCAGGACATGAGGGACTTCCCTGATCCCACCACTCAACAGGACACCCCAGTGGGGAACTGCTGCAAGTCCCCAAGTCCAAGTGAGCAAGCATCTGAATCCCAAAGTCTCCCAACAGTGTCATCGCCTCGAGCCACTGCATCTCCCAGAAATACCAAGTTCATCACAAGGAGCGGCAGAGCGGTTAACCCTCCCAGACGTCTGGATCTTTAAATTTAAATCAATTGATTCACGTGATCTGAATGTGATGCTGTTTGTTAATTAATTCAGTGTAAGTTTTACTTTATAGAGTTATTTGCTTTGCTGGTTTCTTTTAAAGTGGCTTCCTTGAAAGAAAGGAGGATGTAACGTATTATTCTGACTTGTATTTGCATTGTTGTTGTGGTTTATCGGACGCGCTTATTCGTCAGACACGAGTGAATCATCACCGCGTCAATAAACGCGCTTTCCGCTTCCGGCACGATGGAGTCTGCTTGAGTTCGTTACACATCTATTTACTTGGTTGGAAAAACCCGTTGGCATGGTTATGTATTCAATCGAACGCACGTAAGATGATTGGGTAAAGAGGGATCGACAGGGAGCTGTGAGAAGAAGTGGTAGGACTGAGTGGGAAGGAAGGGAGGTGGTGGGGAGACAGCGAGGTGGGGAGGGTGGAGAGAGGGAGAGGAGGGGGAGGGAAGGAGAGTGGGGGAGACAGAGGAGAGTGGGGGAGGGAGGAGAGTGGGGGAGCAGAGGAGAGTGGGGAGAGGGAGGAGAGTGGGGGAGACAGAGGAGAGTGGGGGAGGGAGGAGAGTGGGGGAGGGAGGAGAGTGGGGGAGGGAGGAGCGTGGGGGATAGACAGGGGAGTGGGGGAGAGACAGGGGAGTGGGGGAGAGACAGGGGAGTGGGGGAGAGACAGGGGAGTGGGGGAGAGACAGGGGAGTGGGGGAGAGACAGGGGAGTGGGGGAGAGACAGGGGAGTGGGGGAGAGACAGGGGAGTGTGGGAGAGACAGGGGAGTAGGGGAGAGACAGGGGAGTGAGGGAAAGACAGGGGAGTGGGGGACAGACAGGGGAGTGGGGGAGAGACAGGGGAGTGAGGGAGAGACAGGGGAGTGGGGGAGAGACAAGGGAGTGTGGGAGAGACAGGGGAGTGGGGGAGAGACAAGGGAGTGGGGGAGAGACAGGGGAGTGTGGGAGAGACAGGGGAGTGTGGGAGAGACAGGGGAGTGGGGGAGAGACAGGGGAGTGGGGGAGAGACAGGGGAGTGGGGGAGAGACAGGGGACTGAAGGAGAGACAGTGGAGTGAGGGAGAGACAGGGGAGTGAGGGAGAGACAGGGGAGTGGGAGAGAGACAGGGGAGTGGGGGAGAGACAGGGGAGTGAGAGTCAGGGGAGTGGGGGAGCGACAGGGGAGTGAGGGAGACAGGGGAGTGAGGGAAAGACAGGGGAGTGGGAGAGAGACAGGGGAGTGGGGGAGAGACAGGGGAGTGGGGGAGAGACAGGGGAGTGGGGGAGAGACAGGGGAGTGTGGGAGAGACAGGGGAGTGTGGGAGAGACAGGGGAGTGGGGGAGAGACAGGGGAGTGGGGGAGAGACAAGGGAGTGTGGGAGAGACAGGGGAGTGTGGGAGAGACAGGGGAGTGGGGGAGAGACAGGGGAGTGGGGGAGAGACAGGGGACTGAAGGAGAGACAGTGGAGTGAGGGAGAGACAGGGGAGTGAGGGAGAGACAGGGGAGTGGGAGAGAGACAGGGGAGTGGGGGAGAGACAGGGGAGTGGGGGAGGAAAGGGAGAGGGGAAAGGGCTCCTATGCTAGCTTTTCCCATCACTTGGGACAGGTACTCTTCTGAGTATCTAGTATATTGTGGCGGACACGAAAGCCCACTGGTGTGGTGACATCATTCCGCGCACCAAGTGGGCGGCGGCCATGCCCGAGGGGTAGGCGTGGCCTGAGGATATACACGGGGTGCGCAGCCCGGAGCGCGCTAGTGTTACAGTGAGCTCCTCAAATAAAGACGCTTATAAGTTACCGCTTGTCCGCTTCCTCCTTGCTCGCAAGCAGCGCGCGTAACGCCGCGCTTTACTGGTGACCCTCAACGTTGGATCTGCCGGAGCGATCCTTCCACCCACGACGCCATTGCCATGGCCAACAACGCAATGTCGATTAAACTTCCCGAATTTTGGGAGGCCCAGGCCGAAGTCTGGTTTGTCCAAGCCGAAGCCCAATTTCAGCTTCGGCGCCTCACCGGCGACGACATGCGCTACTGCCACGTCGTCGCCTCCCTCGGGCCCGGCACGGCCGCTCGAGTTGTGTCCGTCCTTCGCCACCCACCGGACGGCCACAAGTACGAGGCACTCAAGCGGCTACTCCTAGCCACGTTCGGCCTCACGGACGACGCACGGGCCGACCGCCTCCTGGATCTCCCGAGCTCGGCGACACGCGCCCGTCGGTCCGAATGGACCATATGCTGTCACTGTTGGGCGACGAAGCCCCCGGTTCTCTATTCCGGGCGCTTTTCCGTCACCAACTTCCAGCGCAGGTTCGCCTCGCGTTGGCCGGGACCGTGCTAACGGAACCCCGAGCATTGGCAGCCGAGGCGGACAGGTACTTTGCGGCTTCGGACACGCGGGCGAGAGCCGGTGCGGCCGTCACGGACCTCGAGGCTGATGCTGCTGATGATGCTGATCCACAGCATCAGCTTACACAGCATACGCAGCATGCTGATACGCACCTCGTGACCGCCGCCACGCCCCGCCCACCGCCGCGGCGAAAACCGCCACCGCGGGGAAAACCGCCAACTCCACCGGCCGGGCGGAGCCAGCCGCACTCCTCCAGCTCCACCACCTGGTGCTGGTTCCACACCAAGTTCGGCCACGAGGCTCGGCAGTGTCATCCGCCATGCTCCTTCAACAGGTCGGGAAAAGCCCGGGCCGGCGCTCAATAGTGGCGATGAGCGCCGGCCGTTCGAACAGCCTGCTGTTCATAACGGACATCTTATCCGGGCGCCGTTACCTGTGCGACACAGGAGCGCAGGTGAGTGTCGTTCCTGCCGGTACGTCGGACAAGCACGCCGCGGGCGGGGGCCCCGCGCTACTTGCCGCGAATGGGACGCCCATCCATACGTACGGAAAACGCTGCCTCTCTCTGCGGTTCGGAGGGCAGGTTTTCCGATGGACGTTCGTCACCGCCGACGTGCCCATGGCACTCCTTGGCGCAGACTTCCTGTGCGCTAATGGGCTCCTGGGCGACGTAAAGCGCAGACGTCTTGTCCAGACCAAGACGTTCAGCTCGCTCGCTTGTGCGCTGCCCAGCTCGTCGAGCAGCTCAACGAGCGGCTTGCCAAGCGGCTTGCCGAACGGTTCGGTTCCGGCCACGTTGATCTGTACGCTTCCGGCAGCGGACGAATTCACCCGCCTCCTCGCCGGCTTCCCGCCCTCATGCGGCCCACCTTCTTGGCGGGGGCCGTCAAGCACGGGGTGGCCCATCACATCCCCACCGTAGGGCCACCGGTCTACGCCCGGGCACGCCGCCTCGAGCCGACGAAGCTGGCGGTGGCAAAAGCGGGGTTCGCTACCCTGGAGCGACTCGGCATCGTTCGGCGCTCGGAGAGTGCTTGGGCGTCGCCGCTGCACATCGTGCCGAAGCCCGGCGGGGGATGGCGACCGTGCGGGGACTATCGCCGTCTCAATGACGCCACCACTCCCGACCGCTACCCCGTCCCCCACATTCAGGACTTTTCCACACGTTTGGCGGGCATGTCCTTCTTCTCAAAGGTGGACCTCATACGCGGCTACCATCAGGTCCCCGTCAGGCCGGAGGACGTCCCGAAGACGGCGGTCATCACGCCATTCGGACTCTTCAAGTTCCTGCGGATGCCCTTCGGTCTGAAGAATGCGGCTCAGGCGTTCCAGCGACTGATGGACAGCGTCCTGTGCGACTTGGATTTTGTCTACGTCTACCTGGACGATATCCTCGTCGCCAGCGCGTCCCGCGAAAAGCACCTACGCCACCTCCGCACGCTCTTCGAACGCCTGGGCCAGCATGGCCTGATTGTGAACCCCGCAAAGTGCCGGTTCGGCGTCTCCGTAATCGATTTTCTGGGGCACCATGTCACCAGGCACGGAGCCGTCCCCCTGCCGGCCAAGGTGGAGGCGGTGAAGGGGTTTCCGTGCCCCCGCACGATCAGAGGGCTGCAGGAGTTCCTGGGCATGGTGAACTTTTACCATCGGTTCCTGCCCCGTATCGTCCAGCTCCTGCGCCCCCTGCACGAAGCTCTCCGAGGTAAGCCGGGCAAAGGCGACGTTACCTGGACCGAGCAGATGGACACGGCATTCACGGGCGCGAAGCTTGCCTTGGCTAACGCCACCACGCTCGCGCACCCAGCGCCCGATGCACCGATCGCCCTCACCACCGACGCCTCGGACTACGCGGTGGGCGCGGTGCACGAGCAATGGGTGCGTGGAGCTTGGCAACCGCTGGCGTTCTTTAGCCGGCAGCTTCGCCCGCCCGAACGCCGTTACAGTACCTTCGACCTCGAGTTGCTCGGGCTTCACTTGGCGGTCAGGCAATTCCGCCATCTGCTCGAGGGCCGTGCGTTCACGGCCTTCGTCGACCACAAGCCGCTGATCTTCGCGATGGGCAAGGTCACCTAGCCGTGGTCGGCCCGGCAGCAGCGTCACCTCTCGGCCGTGTCCAAGTACACGACGGACATCCGGCACGTCGCGGGGAAGGACAACCCGGTGGCGGATTGCCTTTCCCGGGCCGTCGCCCACGCAGTCCACCTCGGCATCGACTATGCCCGGATGGCAGCGGACCAGGCCGCTGACCCCGACGTCTAGGCCTTGCGGACCGCCGTCACGGGCCTCCGCGTCACCGAGGTGCCGTTCGACGGCGCGGGCGCGGCCCTCTTGTGCGACGTCTCCCTCGGGCGGCCTCGCCCCATCGTGCCCGCGGGCTGGCAGCGCCAGGTGTTTGACGCCATCCACGGCCTGTCCCACCCGGGCGCGAGGGCCTCCCAAAGGTTGATCGCCGACAAGTTCGTCTGGCATGGCCTCCGGAAGGCCGTCCGCGGCTGGGCCAGGACGTGCCTCGCGTGCCAGCGCGCCAAGGTGCACCGGCACACCCAGGCCCCGTTGGCCCCGTTCACGGTGCCGGAACGCCGGTTTGACCACGTCCACGTGGACCTGGTGGGACCTCTGCCCCCCTCGCGGGGTTTCACCCACGTCCTCACCATGGTGGACCGCACCACCCGGTGGCCGGAGGCCGTGCCCTTGGCATCGACGATGGCGGCGGACGTCGCGCAGGCTTTCATCGCCACCTGGGTCGCCCGGTTCAGCACCCCCTCAGACATCTCGTCCGACCGTGGCCCCCAGTTCACCTCGGAGCTCTGGGGGGCGGTCGCGCAGGGGCTCGGGGTCCGGCTGCACCGAACCACGGCCTACCACCCCCAGACTAACGGCCTGTGTGAACGATTTCACCGCTCATTGAAGGCCGCGCTCCGGGCCACCCTCCGCGACGGCGGCTGGGTCGACAGGCTCCCCTGGGTCCTGCTGGGCCTCCGGACGGCACCCAAGGAGGACCTGCGCGCATCCGCGGCGGAGTTGGTCTTCGGGCAACCGCTGCGGGTGCCGGGCGAGTTCCTCCCTGACTCCACGGCACCATGGTCTGTGGCACAGCAGCGCTCCGCTCTGCAAGAGACCGCCCAGAGGTTCGCCCCGGTGCCAACGGCATGCCACGGGCACCCACCGACGCACGTCGCCCCAGAGCTTCGCACGGCGGAGTACGTCTTCGTCCGCCACGATGCCCACCGGACACCACTGCGGCCCCCGTACGACGGGCCTTTCCGCGTGCTGGAGACCGGGGCGAAGCACTTCACCCTGGACATCGGCGGTACTCCTGACCGCGTTTCTGTAGACCGCCTCAAGCCGGCCCACCTCGACGTGGACCATCCACCGCCAGTGGCCCGACCCCCGCGTAGGGGCCGCCCCCCTGCGGGCGGACCCCCGGCACCGCCCAGCCCCGCCGCCACGCCGCCCCCCGGTCCTGCACCCATCCCAGGGGCAGCCAGGGGCATCCCACCTGGCATCCCTGCACCTCGGACGCCGCCGATCGCCAGGGGGCGCTTCGGCCGGGTCATCCGTTTGCCCCGCAAACTGGCCCTCCAGGTGCGCGGGAATTCTGGGTGGGCGCGTGTGGCGGACACGAAAGCCCACTGGCGTGGTGACATCATTCCGCGCACCAAGTGGGCGGCGGCCACGCCCGAGGGGTAGGCGTGGCCTGAGGATATACACGGGGCGCGCAGCCCGGAGCGCGCTAGTGTTACAGTGAGCTCCTCAAATAAAGACACTTATAAGTTACCGCTTGTCCGCTTCCTCCTTGCTCGCAAGCAGCGCGCGTAACGCCGCACTTTAATATAACGTTTTTTCTAACCACTAACTCACTGACTGATATTAATGTTCAGTACCTTCTGGGTGTGGTAGAAAGCTGAAATTTGGTGTTTGGACGGGCATTGAAGCCGGTACACCGGGGAAAAATCACAGAACCATCGTAAAGCATCCGTAAATGAAATGTGAGTAAAAAAACCAATTAACGCGAAAAAACAAACATCTGTAACAAAATAAACGCCAGGTGGGGTTGAACATCTGTAAAAGTAAACAAAACAAAAAAACAAAATTGTAATTTCTGTAATTGTAAACTGTAAAATAAACATGACAATAATATGTCTGCAAAGGGAAAAAATAAATAGCATCCGTACATGAAAATGTACGTAAAAAACCGTAAAAGTGTCGGTAAAAAACAAAAAACAAAAAAATACCTCGGTTGATATCTCGAAATTTCTATAACTGTAAACTGTGAAATAAAGCCCTTAATGACAATATTTATGGAAAATCCCGTAATTTTGAAGAGGAAGAAGAAAAAGTTAAGCTTCATTTCTTCAAAAACTTTTTCCTTGTCCTGGTTTGTATGCAGGTCCATCACACCTACCTTGCAAACTTTTCTCAGCAATGCTTTTCCAATCCCTTTTCCTACAACGACAAAGGATGCAGAAAAAAGTAAATATTGTTATGTCAGTTGGGTTGGCATGTATAGATTTAGGTAGATCTGCATAGGTAGGTGCTTCGTCTGTCGTGCTAGAGAATCTCGATGTAATAAGTTCTGTGTAGATCAGATGTCGGATAAGTTGGATCTGTGTCCCCGCCACAAGGGGGCGGGGCATGTTAAGTAGTTCTAGGGTTTGTGCTAATTCTCCAGTGTGTCGTCCCCTCTGTGAACATCCCGGTATCCCGTATGGCAACACATCACATACATTAGTTAGGCACAATAGCGCACCACATTAATTAAATCCCCCCTCACTATGACTGACCGGAAGAACTAACAGGAAGCGACGGCACACTACGGCGCCATGGCAAGCAGACATCGACCAGGCAGGCAATAGCCATGCCCAGAAGGACTCTTGATTGACAGGGGGGAGGGGCGAGCAAAGAGCAGGCCACCGATCGGCAGAGTAGGGAAGGACGTGTGATTGGTCGGGGAAGGGACAGGAAGCTTCCCCATGATTGAGGTTAAGGAAGGTGAAGGACGTGCCACACTGATTGGCCACCGACCGATGACACCACGGCCATTCAGTGTGGAAGGCGCAAAACTATGACCAAGAAGCTACGCACTGGTTGGAGGAGAAGCGTCGGTGACGTGAGAAGGCGCCAAAGGCTATGAGTAAGCGACGGACTGATTGGCAGAGAGAGAGAGAGAGAGCTGACGTCAGACAACGAGTGACAAAAACAACTGGCTCGCCGACATTTCTCTCTTCTCTCATTTTGGCTTCCTTCCTGCTTGGACCTCTTCCCTGTTTGCCTTTTGTTCCTGTTTGGACCTCTTCTCTTGCGACCCGGAGATTGCCCTGCTTGTTGGACGTTGGAGAGACGTTGGAGCGCCGACGATCCTCTTGCCCGGCGTTCACGCACGGGACCTCACGGGCGATCGCGCATGTGTGCGAGGCTTGGCAGCAACGGCGTATGTGGGTCTGACGGAGCGCGAACATCGGAGCCTGGGCGGCCGAATGGACCTGACATCCAGAGACAGAAAAGACGCACCACAGAACCCAACACAACGTTTTATTTTATTATCCTTCCCATTGTCTTGTATTTGAAGTCTGTGAGTGGGATCCCAACCTAGGTTTTAGTTATTTATCGTCACTTCCATTGTTCTCGGGTTCTGTTAATATATATTTATTTTTGTACATTTTACATCCGCGTCGGGTTGAATTGATTTTCAGGGTGAAGACATCGTCGGTCCACCCAGGTAAACAGCGGCATTCTCCCCCAACCCCTCCTGCTCATGTATGATCCGCCATTGAATTGGATAACGCCTCATTAAGCTCGATTGCTATCCGTGGACGCTCTGTCTTAATAGAGTCGTCCACAGGACAATATAAACTGAGCACCAGGTGTATAAATTGTATTTATTATGAGATTTTTTTACTAAGCTTAAAAGCAAATAAAGGCAAGATATTGTATTACTTTTTCACAGTATCGAAGATTGATGAAGGAGCTTTCCAAAGGCTGCTCTTGATTCCAAAAAAACCTTCTGAAGGTGCCAAAGCAGTCCCATGAAAGGATTATAGAAGGTGGTATGCCTTTGTCTTTCCAGTGATAATCAGGGGGAAGAATCAGACCTTTTTCGGGTTCAGGTGATACCTCGTTCAACATTCAGCACCACCAAATATTTAACCTGATGACTACACGTGCTTAATCATATTCGAAGAATTCTAAAAATACAGAATTATACAATTCAGACAAGCAAGACAAATGTGTGGTACAGGACATCCCACGTACCCCACAGGTAATGTGAGACATGCAGTCACTATGGAAGAGCCTTTTACCTCAACCCTTTCATTTTGTCATCTCATCTCGATTCTCGAAGAGATGAACTTACAAAATGGGTCGTGATGTCCGTCCGTCCATCAGTTAAATTTTGCTCTTTTTGCGACTCCTCCATTATCACCCGGCTGATTGTTCTGAAACTTGACAAATTACTACAAGACAATAGCCCCCACAATCGCACAGGCTTCAATTATTGTCCCCCGTCGCTCAGCGGAGCGAAAGGGGGACTATGGCTTTCCCCTCCGTCCGTGTGTCCGTCCGTCCGTCCGTCCGTGCGTGCGTGCGTGTGTGCGTGCGGGTGTGCATGCATGCGTAAGCGAAGGACCGCATTCGAATTTGGTGTGTGGGTGCAACCCACGTCAAAATCCAAGATGGCCGCCGCCATGTATGTCTGATGCCATGTATGTCTGAACCTTGTAACCTGCATATCTTGAAAAATAAGCGAAGTACCAACTTCTAATCTGGTGTGTGGGTGTATCTAGGCATAAGGAAGAATGCTATTGAAATTTGGGTCGCCACGTCAATCGGTCCCCCGTCGGGGAAGTGATGTGAGTTGACAAAGTTTAAACATGCAGAAAACATGCTATGATATGATATTTCGCTCACAAGGGTCAGACATACATGGAGGCGGCCATCTTGGATTTTGACATGGCGACCCAATTTTCAAAAGCGTTCTTCCTTATGCCTAGATACACCCACACACCAGATTAGAAGTTGGTACTTCGCTTATTTTTCAAGATATTTCGCTCACAAGGTTCAGACATATATATGGTGGTGGCCATCTTGGATTTTGACGTGGCGACCCAATTTTCAATAGCGTTCTTCCCTATGGCGAGATACACCCACACTCCAAATTAGAAGTTGGTACTTCGCTTATTTTTCAAGATATTCACCTCACAAGGTTCGGACATACATCGCGGCGGTCATCTTGGATTTTGACGTGGCGACCCAATAGATACACCCACACACCAGATAGACGTTGGTACTTCGCTTATTGTTCGAGATATTTCGCTCACAAGTTTCAGACATATATATGGTGGCGGTCATCTTGGATTTTGACGTGGCGACCCAATTTTAAATAGCGTTCGTCCTTATGCCGAGATACACCCACACACCAGATTAGAAGTTGGTACCTCGCTTATTTTTCAAGATATTCATCTCACAAGGTTCAGACATACATGGCGGCGGCCATCTTGGATTTTGACGTGGCGACCCAATTTTCAATAGCTTTCTTCCTTATGCCTAGATACACCCACACACCAGACTAGAAGTTGATACTTCGCTTATTTTTCAAGATATGCAGGTTACAAGGTTCAGACATACATGGCATCAGACATACATGGCGGCGGCCATCTTGGATTTTGACGTGGCGACCCAATTTTAAACAGCTTTCTTGCTTGTGCCTAGATACACCCACACACCAGATTAGAAGTTGGTACTTCGCTTATTTTTCAAGATATTTCGCTCACAAGGTTCAGACATATATATGGTGGCGGCCATCTTGGATTTTGACGTGGCGACCCAATTTTCAACAGCATTCTTCCTTATGCCGAGATACACCCACACACCAAATTAGAAGTTGGTACTTTGCTTATTTTTCAAGATATTCATCTCACAAGTTTCGGACATACATGGCGGTGGCCATCTTGGCTTTTGACGTGGCGACCCGATTTTAAACAGCGTTCTTCCTTGTGCCTAGATACACCCACACACCAGAATAGACGTTGGTACTTCGCTTATTTTTCAAGATATTCATCTCACAAGGTTCAGACATACATGGCGGCGGCCATCTTGGATTTTGACGTGGCACCCAATTTTCAATAGCGTTCTTCCTTATGCCGAGATACACCCACACACCAGATTAGAAGTTGCTACTTCGCTTATTTTTCAAGATATGCAGGTTACAAGGTTCAGACATACATGGCATCAGACATACATGGCGGCGGCCATCTTGGATTTTGACGTGGGTTGCACCCACACACCAAATTCAAATGCGGTCCTTCGCTTACGCACGCACGCCCGCACGAACGCACACGCCCGCCCGCACGCACGCACGGACGGATACACGGACGGAGGGGAAAGCCATAGTCCCCCTTTCGCTCCGCTGAGCGACGGGGGACATGCGACTTCAATTATTGTCCCCCGTCGCTCAGCGGAGCGAAAGGGGGACTATGGCTTTCCCCTCCGTCCGTGTGTCCGTCCGTTCGTCCGTCCGTGCGTGCGTGCGGCGTGCGTGTGTGCGTGCGTGCGGGCGTGCGGGCGTGCGTGCGTGCGTGCATGCGTAAGCGAAGGACCGCATTCGAATTTGGTGTGTGGGTGCAACCCACGTCAAAATCCATGATGTCCGCCACCATGTATGTCTGAACCTTGTGAGATGAATATCTTGAAAAATAAGTGAAGTACCATCTTCTAATTTGGTGTGTGGGTGTATCTCGGCATACGGACGAACGCGATTGAAAATTGGGTCGCCACGTCAAAATCCAAGATGGCCGCCACCATATATATGTCTGAAACTTGTGAGCGAAATATCTCGAAAAATAAGCGAAGTACCAACGTCTAATCTGGTGTGTGGGTGTATCTCGGGATAAGGAAGAACGCTATTGAAAATTGGGTCGCCGTGTCAAAATCCAAGATGGCCGCCACCATATATATGTCTGAACCTTGTGAGCGAAATATCTTGAAAAATAAGCGAAGTACCAACTTCTAATCTGGTGTGTCGGTGTATCTAGACACAAGCAAGAACGCTGTTTAAAATTGGGTCGCCACGTCAAAATCCAAGATGGCCGCCGCCATGTATGTCTGATGCCATGTATGTCTGAACCTTGTAACCTGCATATCTTGAAAAATAAGCGAAGTACCAACTTCTATTCCAGTGTGTGGGTGTATCTCGGCATAAGGACGAACACTATTGAAAATTGGGTCGCCACGTCAAAATCCAAGATGGCCGCCACCATATATATGTCTGAAACTTGTGAGCGAAATATCTCGAACAATAAGCGGAGTACCAACTTCTAATCTGGTGTGTGGGTGTATCTAGGCATAAGGAAGAAAGCTATTGAAAATTGGATCGCCATGTCAAAATCCAAGATGGCCGCCGCTATGTATGTCCGAACCTTGTGAGATGAATATCTTGAAAAATAAGCGAAGTACTAACTTCTAATTTGGTTTGTGGGTGTACCTCACTATAAGGAAGAACGCTATTGAAAATTGGGTCGCCACGTCAAAATCCAAGATGGCCGCCACCATATATATGTCTGAACCTTGTGAGCAAAATATCTCGAAAAATAAGCGAAGTACCAACTTCTAATCTGGTGTGTGGGTGTATCTCGGCATAAGGAAGAACGCTGTTTAAAATTGGGTCGCCACGTCAAAATCCAAGATGGCCGCCACCATATATATGTCTGAACCTTGTGAGCAAAATATCTCGAAAAATAAGCGAAGTACCAACTTCTAATCTGGTGTGTGGGTGTATCTCGGCACACGGAAGAACGCTGTTTAAAATTGGGTCGCCACGTCAAAATCCAAGATGGCCGCCGCCATGTATGTCTGAATCTTGTTATATGAATATCTTGAAAGATAAGCGAAGTACCAACTTCTAATTTGGTGTGTGGGTGTATCTCGGCATAAGGAAGACCGCTATTGTAAAGTGGGTCGCCACGTCAAAATCCAGGACGGCCGCCACCATATATATGTCTGAACCTTGTGAGCGAAATATCTTGAAAAATAAGCGAAGTACCTGCTGGTGTGTGGGTGTATCTCGGCATAAGGAAGAACGCTATTGAAAATTGGGTCGCCACGTCAAAATCCAATATGGCCGCCTCCATGTATGTCTGACCCTTGTGAGCGAAATATCATATCATAGCATGTTTTCTGCGTGTTCCACTTCGTCAACTCACATCACTTTCCCGACGGGGGACCTAGGCGTAACGCTTGTTTTTATGCCTCCGCCGATTAAGTCGCCAGAGGCATTATGTTTTCAGGGTGTCTATCCGGCTGTCCGTCCGTCCGTGATAGGTTTTCGTTACCACGATAAATTGAGAACGGCTAATGGGATCTTAATCAAACTTGACACAGGTATGTATAATTCGGTAAAGATGAACTGATTAGATTTTGGGGTCACGAGGTCAAAGGGCAAAGGTCATGTTAGGTAAAAATACTGTTACCCCGATAACTTGTGAACCAGTGAAGGGATTCTGACCAAATTTGGTACAGTTATGTAGAATGATATAAAGATGAAATTATTACATTTTGGGGTCAAGAGGTCAAAGGTCAAAGACTGTAATAGGTCTATACCTTGAGAATGGCTTAAGGGAGGTAATTAAATCTTGGTACACGTATGTATAATGATATAAACATGAACTGATTATATTTTGGGGGGCCTGAGGTCAAAGCTCAAAGACTGTAATAGGTCTATACCTTGAGAATGGCTTAAGGGATGTAATTAAATCTTGGTACACGTATGTATAATGATATAAACATGAACTGCTTATATTTTGGGGGGCCTGAGGTCAAAGGCCAAAGGTCATGTCAGGTAAAAATGTGCTAAAAAAAATTGACACAGCTGAATGGATTTAAATCAAACTTGATACAAGTATTATAATGATGTAACAAGGTGGGCGGAGGCATATCAGTCGACGTCATGACGTCGAAGAGTGCCATTCTAGTTCCATTTAGGATCATGGGGGCTCCCAAAGGGGGTTACCCCCTGAAACTTCAGATCCCTTAGCACCCCTTATTTACCAACAAATTGCTCTGAAACCCAATACAGCTCTTCTACTTGATGGTCTGTATAATCGCACAGGTTTAGATTTTTTTTGATTTTGGATCTAGGGGCCTCCCAGAGAACCAGGGAGCTCCCAGGGGGCGAGGGAGGGGGGGGGGGGTGTAATGTAATGCTGTTCCTGCTCCATGTGTGTGTTGGGTTCCGAGTTTTGTAAAATACCATATGCCCTTGCGATTCCAACGGGAACGTGTGAGATCTCACGAGAGCACCATGAGCTATGTCCTGATGAATACAGCAGCTATCTTACAGGGGCTTCACACAAATCAGGAGAGGTCTGAACTACAACCTCAAGAGATGACCGTCAGCCCATTCGGAGGCATTTAGACATGAGGAAATGAGAACTCAAATGGATTGTAAAAGCAGGTACAGATCCACCTACGCTATGAATATTTTAACAATCGATAACCATAAACTAAGGAGCCACAGATTTTTACATATGGCAGCCTGCTCCCAATTATCAGCAAAGTCAAGGAATCCATCATTGCTTCGGATATCAAATCCTTCTTCTTCTCTAATGGCTTGATCTCTGATCATAAATTTGGATTCAGACCAGGTCACTCTACTCTGGACATGCTGCTTCTGCTGTCTCAACAATGGATGGAGGTCCTTAATGTCAAACAGGAAATTAGAGCTGTCTCCCTTGACATATCACGTGCCTTCGATACGGTCTGGCACCCCGCTCTGCTCACCAAACTCTCCTCCTATGGTATCCATGGAAATCTCCACGCATGGCTTGAGGACTTCCTCTCTGGTCTTAGTCAACGTGTGGCCTTCAATGGATTCATCTCATTTCCCCTTCCTGTTCAGGCTGGAGATCCCCAAGGTAGTGTTCTGGGCCATGTGCTTTTTCTGGTCTTCATCAATGATCTCTCCAACTCTCTGGAAAATCCTCTCTATCTCTTTGCTGATGACTCCACTCTCTGCCGCTCCATACCTCATCCCTCAGATCGGCAGTCTGCAGCCTCCTCACTCTCTGCAGACCTGGACAAAATCACAGACTGGTCAAACAAGTGGAACATGTCTTTCAATCCTGACAAATCTCACACTCTTACTATGTCTCTCCGAAAAGACCATCTGGACAACCCTCCCATCCACTTTCTCAACAATCTTCTCCAAGAAGTTCTGTCACTCAAGCTCTTGGGTCTCACAATCTGTCATGATCTTTCCTGGGAAAACCACATTTCCAAGCTGGCCTCCAATGCCAGTCGCCGACTGGGCATCCTCCGTCGTGCGAAGTCCTTCCCTGGTACACCTGAGCTCCTCACCACATGCAAGGCTTTCCTCCTCAGTTCAATGGAATACTGTTGCCCCCTCTGGGCTGATGCTCCTGCCTCACACCTTGCTCGGATTCACGCTGTTGAAACCAAAGCTTTCAGAATCAATAGAATCTCCCACGATGAAGCTAACTCTGAGGGCCTTTCACTAATTCACCGCAGGCAGGTTGGTGGTCTTTCTGTCTTCTACCGACTCCTCTCTGGCCTTGCCCCCCCAGCCCTATCTGTGCTCTGTCCCCCAAATACTCCTACAGGTCACACAAGATCTGCCAGCAACCCTCTTCTGGTGAAACTGCCAAAATCAAGGCTCTCTGCTCACCTTCACTCTTTCATTCCTCTCTTTTCCCACCTCTGGAACAAACTCCCCCACTCCCTTCAATCCCACTCCTCCCTCCAGGTCTTTAAAACAGCTGTTCACCATCATCTCTTATCTTCCCCCATCCAAAACCATGATCTTTTCTACCCCCGCGAATTCACCCCAGATCCACTTTTCTGAAATATCAACTTCTTTCCTGGAAGTTCTAGCTGTGTTCATGTGTTTTTTTTTACCTCTCCCACCCACCACCCCACTTCCCATGCCTCCCCCCCAAAGCCCTCTCCCTCCCACAGATCTCCCGATGTCCCTGTTCTCAAATGTTGTACTTGTGTGCTTCACCCTCTCTTCCCATCTTGTCTCCCACTCCCTTTATTTTGTCTTATGTGTCCGTTTGTTTTTTTTGTCATTAATGTTAGCTCTTACACGAGCCAAGATCTTGTATACAAAAAAATAAATAAATCACAACAGCACTATACATCACTCACACATGGTTATTTTATTTGTGGCCTCCTTAAAAACAAATTATAAGTATTTGGGAATAAATAACCCAGAGTCCTCGGAAACCAGAAAGCGCACAATTTGATACAACAAACTCCACAAAGATGAGATAACTTTCCAAATGTTGCAGACATTTTACTTGCCTCTGAATTCAGAATCGACGTAAAGAGAATCCAGAAACACGCTTGGGCCCCTCAATGTGCTGTACATGTAGCTGTACAAGGCAAGAGCCACCAGGGTATGACCTGTAACAAAGAAACCTCAGCAATCTTAGGGTAACATTATGACAAACGAGTGTAATGCAAGATTGAAATGCAATAAATCATTCCATTATAAATCTATTTATTCAATGTAAATTCAATTTCCCAGTTACTTGCAAAATTGTCAATTCGCAAGCATATTCGATTCCTGAGAATGTTTGTCTGTCTGTCAGTTGCCTAAAGGTCGCAATTCTAAACCAATCTTCACAAAACCACCGATTGATAGAGTCAAAAACTGGAAACCTATTGTTTTTGAGTCCAATGATCAAGCGCACATAAATTGTCAATTTTCACCTGATTGACTATATATATTGTCGTGTTCCTGGCGATTAAAATCTTTCCAAGGAACAGATAGCCAAACAAGCTGTTACTCCAAGCGTTCAGTTCAATGGTGGAAAAGGGGTTTCTTTGTCTTCATGACAGTTGAAGCACACTAATCTATACACTCTACCTGGCTCTAAGGTAAGCCATAGCTACTTACTTATTCTTCTTATCGTCTACCCCCTTAAGCAAAATTCACATTTCAAATTTTTACAATCATTAGGATCCTCGTCCTAACTCCTGGGGAGGAAGAGAAAAAACAACAACATGCAAAAACCTACCTTAACCATCAAAAATTGAAAATTTCAGTAAAAACATTTATACAACCCCTTCCTACAGACCACGTCCCCCGGTGGATGCCACAAGACTCAACGTTAACTGTGGGGCCATCCCAATGTACCCCAAATTTCTGTGGGCCCTGTCCTGGTGTTACAGGTGAGTGACTTGGCTTGGTGGATTTCGCCTCCATTCACTCACACAAATCCAATAACCATTCATACACATTCCAAAAATCATCAAAACACAAACATCATTACAGCACATATTTCACCCCCATGCAAGACCATGGCATAGATGTTATTACACATGTGTGTGCTTTTCTACTAGGCAGTGGGGAGGTACCTTGCACAAGCAAGATGGTGGGGGCGCTTCAGGCTGTGGTGCCCGCAGTCCCAAAAACAAGTCGCCCGACTTACGACTTCTTCAACCCCCCCCCCCCCCCCCCCCCCATTTAACTCTTGGCCTCATGACAGCCAAACAGCTCCTTATGCTGTCGTCCCGCTGGGGAGGTCTGCACACCAGGCTCCGTCGCCTCAGGCTTCCACACAGCCTCACGTGTCGCCAAGGGCCTCCATGCCGCAAGGCGCCCAAACAGACCCCACCACCGAAGTACTCCCAATTTCCAGACACCACCGGCTGCCAGGGGCAATTACTGCAGAGGGGGCCGCAGTCACCGTGTGATGGATTTCAATCACAAACTCTACAAAGACAATGAGCTTTATTGTCATCAATCCTCCACATCATCTACAAAAGAATAATAACATATTTAGTATGCATTCATAGAATATGCCCTATGTAAAGCAAGCCATATGAAAGATGCCTCATTTTAACTTAACAGCTCAAATTCAGTCACAAGTAGAATGTAATCCCCTCGCTCTCGAGCCAACCTTCTTATAGGCACATATTACCATGAGAGAGGGAACTACAACAACAGATCTTCGCCTTTATTTCATCACATTCTCCCTCCAATTAAATTTCCAGCAAGCTCGCATTGGAATAATACAAAACTACTTAATATAAAAAGCACCAATAATCAAACGTTCACTAACTGAGGATAAAGCAACCTACAATCCCAAACGAAGCGGCTTTCAACTCTCTTGGCCGGCACGGGTGTGATAACTGCCAAAGACGGTTTCAGAATCAGAAATGTTGGGCAATACCGGACTAGGGGGAACTACTCCCAGCCCGGGCACCGGCAGTTCTACATGAATCGGGATGCCATCGGGCAGCGTCGGACCCGAGGAAGAAGAAGAAGAATCGGCAGCCGGTCCCAATGCAGACGGCTCAAGTGCGGTAAACTTATCCGACCCCGCCACATTGCCGCCACTCGTGCCGGGACATGGATCCTCTCCACAAGGAGCTAGATGTCACACCGAAACGGTAGCCATGCATCCGTCAGGTATCCGAACGTGGGCATATTCCAAGTTAGCCTCCAACACGTGTACCCGGTCGACTAACGGTTCGTACTTGCTATGTCAGACCATCCATTTCAAGAAAGCGGGCCTGGGCTCGGACAGCCAGCCTGGCAAAGATTGACCACTAGTGCTGCATCTTTGATAACGAAACATTCGATTGTGCGGAGTTTCATTTGTAGCAGTGCACAACAGAGTGAGGATAGTGTGTAAAGCTTCGGGTAAAACCTGTCCCCACTGATGAGGGCCCAACCTCCGAGTCCTCAATGAATTTCCACAGCCTTCCAGACAATTACATTAAATCGCTCGACCTTCCCGTTCCCTGGGGATTATTTGGAGTAGTCCGGCTGGCCGCGATGCCCCATTCTAGAAGGAAGTTCTCGCGATGCCCCTCCTGAGACATGAACACAGCACCCCTGTCAGAATGGATGAAAGCCGGATATGCAAACAGTAGAAACAGCTGGCGCAAGCATCGGAGGACCGTCACAGATGACATGTCAGGGCAGGGGAACGTAAAGGGAAATCGTGAATACTCGTCTACAATCGTGAGCATATAGCGATGCAGCACCGACAGGGGTAGAGGTCCCTTAAAATCAATACCCAACCTCTCTCAAGGACAGCCGGCTTGAATCTAAGTCCCCATTGGCGGTTTGTAGAAACATGGCTTTAATTCAGCACACACCAAACATGAACGGCATAATCGTTGGACATCATCCACTGAGAAAGACAAGCTACGGCAACAAACCAAATGAGCGAGACGCGTCACCCCCAGGTGGCATAGAGATTCATGAATGACTCCCAGATCGTCAAACCCCATGCCTGCACAGACCGGTCTAGACAGTGCATCGGCTGCCAAATTGTCGCGACCCGGGCGATAGATTATCTCATAGCAATAATCTGCCAATTCAATCCGCCATCTCGATATCCTCTCATTCTTAATGCGTTGAGCATGCCGATAGTCGTACATAAAAGCCACAGACTGTTGATCGGTCATTAATTGAAACCGTTTGCCTAAAATAAAATGTCGCCGTCGCCTAATTGCCTCAACGATAGTGTATGCCTCCTTTTTCATAGCAGAGTGTCTTCGTTCACCGTTCGTCAAGGTGTGTGAGAAGAAGGCCACTGGTTTCCCCGCCTGAGTGAGCGTCACTGCGATTGCGCAATCTGAAGAATCTGTCTCAACAAGGAATGGTATTGTCTCGTCAATGGAGGCCACGCAGGCGCCTGCTATGTCATCCTTAAATTGTTGAAAGGCGACCTTGGCACTCACCGTTAGAGGAAAAGACTTACAATCCACAAGAGGCCGACTTTTCTGAGTCGCCTTGCACCCACTGTGAATAATGAGCAAATAGCCCCAATGCACGCCGCAAAGACGCACAATCACATGGAGCTGCCATGTCGAGCAAAGGCCGAGGTCGCTCAGCATCCGGCTTTATCTCACCCCCGGTCACCATGTACCCGAGAAGATCTATCGTCTTGACCGCATATTTACATTTTTCCTCGTTGAAGGTCAAATGGTTCTGTTGCGCTACCCACAAGAATCGTCGCAAGTTAGCATCATGGTTCTCTTGATCGTGGCTGCAAACCGTCACATAATCAACGTACACAAAAATGTCTTTCAATAGCTCTTTAGCAATAATGTCATCCATGGCACACTGAAAGCAAGTTATGCCGTTTGTTACACCGAAAGGGATGCAACGAAATTCATATAGGATTTGGCCGGATTCGAACCCGGTATAGGGCCTGTCAAATTCATGTATCAGTATCTGATGATACCCGCTTCTAAGATCCTAGGTGCTGAATACTCGGTACTTAGCCTCTCCCGTAGCATATCATCCATTCTGGGCAATGGCTTTGCGTCAAGCTGTGTGAATCTATTAATAGTTTGAGAATAATCCACCACCATGCGTTTCCGATGATTAGCTGTATGGACCACCAGCACCTGGGCTCTCCATGGAGAACTACTCGGCTCTATAATGCCCTCCCGCAGCAAACATTTAGTCTCATCGGCAATGAACTGTGTGTCAGCGCGTGTGTATCATCTCGACTTTACAGTTTGTGGTTTGCAATCGGCAGTCAAACTGGGAAATAGCGCAGGTGGCTCGATAGCCATTTCAGCCAGACCGCAGACAGAAAGAGTATTCTCTCCTTCTCCAACTTGCATCTCCAATCGGCCATGTCTATGCAAAAAATCATGTCCTAGAAGCACATCGGCGCATAAATTTGGCATTATCATAAGTTTTACATCAGGATACACAACATCATTGACAACCAAATTGACTGTGCACATTCCCTTTGTGCGTTGCCACAGGCCCACAGAGGCCATGTAGATCCACCGCGTAGCCTGGCCGATCGACCATCCGTGGCACTTGACCAAAGCTTGACTGACGTAGCTCGCACTGCTGCCCGTATCTATCAGCGCATCGGCAGCTTTCCCCTCGACGAGCACTGGAAGCACTGCGTTGGCGAGACTGCAAGACAGTGTCAGCTCCACGGAGCTGGAAGCACATGATGTGTTGGTTCCCGCGAGGGTCGTACGTCACGTTTTCATCGAGCGACAAACCTTCGCAAAGTGTCCTTTTTCCCACAAGTATGACACATCACTTCACGAGCGGGACAAAGAGCACGTGAGTGGCGACGATTCCCGCATAAGTAACACATTGCGTTGTCAGTAGAGGAGGTAGCGGCCGCAGTACTCAGAGCATCCTCTTCAAGAGCCAGCGGTGCGTCGGTCGATCCCGGAGAAGCCGCAGCACCCACAGGGGGTCATTCAGGAATAGGTGTCAGCTCCATGCGAGCCTCGGCGGTGGCTCTCGCTGTTATGTAAGGGCGGCCGCACGCCTCCGAGCGAGTCTGCGTGAGCTGCAGGACGCGAACGTCATCGTACGCTTCCTGGAGGGTCATGGCTATCTTCTCGAGTAATCTTAGCCGTATTGCTGGTGACACTAGGCCACTCGGCCAGTCACAAAGGCATCACGCATTAAATCATCAGTTATCTCTGCTGCCGTCCGAGCCTCAACCATACAGTCCTCACCAAGTCTTGGAAATTCCTGGAGAAACTGTTCTAGAGGCTCCGAGGGGTATTGTCATCGTGTAGCGAGCATATGTCTCGTATACATGGCGCTCTGAGGTTTTATGTATATTTCTCTCAGAGCATCCACAGTGGTCTCGTAAGTCTCACAGTGTGAAATATAGTCGAACACAGTGTTGGAGACATGGCAGGTGAGTACTGAGAGTTTCTGCTCCCCGGTAATCTCTGGCACAGCAGCAATATAATTCACCAGAGCACGATGCCAATGGGCCCACTGGCTCAGGGCGTCTATTGCCTGGGGGTCCCCGCAGAACTCCTTGAGTCTAAGTATCTTGTCCATGGAACCCGAGCGAAGGAGGTGATTACAATAAAATGTGATGGATTTCAATCACGAACTCTTCAAAGATAATGAGCTTTATTGTAATCAGTCCTCCACATCGTCCACAAAAGAATAATAGCATATTGTTACGGATCCCGGTTCTGTCGACGTATTGAGGGGGTTGAGGGGGGGGGGGGTGAAGTACCCGGTTCCCCTCAGACACCAGGACCACAGGCCGCCGGTCGCGACTAAACTCGCAGTCGATGGGTTGTGAAACAACTTCAATTGCCAATCTCCCTGTCACAGGTCGAGGGATTAGCGGTCACAACCCGAAAACCTTGCGAGACTATGTGGCCGGAAAGACCGGGGATTGAACCTTCGCGTTCCCACACCTTATGCCAATGAAGTGCGCCGAGCGGGTCGCACGGTGTGGGTCGTGGCGTTATTCTGCATGATTTATGGGCCTAATTCAAGTCAAATTCGGTTCGGGCTATGCTGGGCCAATGGGGGAAAAGACGTACTCGAACAGGTTTGAAAGGAAACAAAATGTACACGTTTTATTTACAAAAAGCACAGATAAAGGACGAGAGGCAGGCTTTATCAATTCTTACCAAGTCTAAATCCCGACAGGCGCCTTGCACACACACAGGGGAATGAATCGCAAAGGCTAACTCGTACCGAGCAACGTGCAGCCGCGGACTTGGGTTCGCCAGCTACCCGTGCGCAGCTCACGGCCCGTTCAGGATGCGCAGCTTGAAGAAGGTCTGCAGGTCGAACCACCGCTTCGAAGTCTGCACAAACGATGATCCAGGACGGATGAATTCAGCGCAGGAAGGATGAACCAGCACGTCGGATAGCCAGCTTGAAGGTCGACGATGAGAGAGGGCAGCCAGAGAGCCGAGAGAGAAAAAGTGCCATGGACATGGGGTTTATATCGGGTGGCAAAGCTCCCTAGAATGTTCCACACCTTCTCATTGGTTGTTTTGCGTGTCCACGATCTCTCATTGGTCGACGTTTGCTAGTGAGTTTTGCTGGGGAAGGGTCCAGATCTGATTGGTTGTTTACGTGTCCACGACCTCTCATTGGCTGCTTGTTGGTGACGTGGGTGGTTCTTTTAGCCATGCCTACTTCAGTCGGATTGATCACGTGGACTGTGCTTGTAGCCACGCCTCCTTGCACATGAACCCGCGTCTTCCTTCCACTATACGAAGGTTTGAAATCCTGCCTAAACTCAACGCATAATCTACTTTAATTACTACACAATGGGAAGGGAGCTAATCTTTACATTTATTAAGAAATAACTGACTAATGCAGGCTACATGTTGTCGTGTAATTAACTAGGGGGGGGGGGGGGGAGGGGGGTGTTCTTTATTGCAAAACCACAACAATATTTAGTATGCGTTCATAGAATATGCCCTATGTAAAGCAAGACATATGAAAGATGCCTCATTTTGACTTACCTGCTCAAATTCAGTCACAAGTAGAATGTAACCCTCTCGCTCTCGAGCCAACCTTCTAATTGGCACATCTTACCACTAGAGAGGGAACTACAACAACAGATCTTCGCCTTTATTTCATTACACACCGCTCCTCCAGAGCTTGATCCGTAGATGCGGACAGGCACACCTTCCCCACCCACAAAATCCACAAAAACATTTCCTCCCCCGCTGCCATTCAATTCTCGACCACATATTTCAATAAAAGATGTCACCAAAAAGATGCTGCCATTGCCTGCTTCCATGTGAAATCCCCATTCACATTTAAATTTCCAAACACATCACAATAATCACAATTTTCATTTCCATCCTCTCGACCACACAAAAACACCATAACCTCTACACATAAACAAACGCCACCCACAAGACTCTTTGTGGCACACATTCCAATCCCTTCACTGGCCATGCCATCACTCGAACCCACCCCCGATTCCAAATTACTCATGTCCCAATTTCTCAAGCAAGTACTGAACACTAGGACAGTACACATCAAGGCACTTACCTCAAGTGCAGGTATTTGCAGGTTGGTCGGGCCCAAGAGTGCCATCCACCCAACTGAATCCCAAAATTAGTCCCATAGGGCCTACCAAATTCACCAAATTGCTCTTTTATCCCACTGTACTGGCAAGTATGTGGATCCACCTCCTCTGGTGCTCTTTACTACACGACTACATTTTGCTACGACAGCTCCGCACCTCTACCGTGCAAGGGCCATCGGGACAAGTTGAGCAGTCGAAACGCCAACATGGCCCATGAGTGTCCATAAGGGTGCAACCCACCATCCATCCTTCGGCCCCCTGCGAGAAACACGGCGGCACTAGCCCCAGTTGGCCAATGTGGTGAGCACCTGCTGCAAACTCTACCATTCCCAAAACCTCGGACCTGGGGTGAACGGTCGCAGTGCGTGGCATACACATCACGTCCCCTGCACCGATCACATCCCCAGTCCACACAACTGCAGCCCCCAGTGCCCACCCACACTTGACCATGCCAAGGTCTAGTCGACAGCCATGCTCCATCAGGAGACTCATCGCAGAAGACACGGCCCGCACACCTCAGACATCCACAGCACTACGTTGACCTCCAGACTACCCAACTCCATATCCACACTCCCGCATCCCAAATATCGGTGCCGTCGCCCCCGTAGGCAGTTGAAGGCTGTGTCCTGTTAACCTATCAATATTTATCCCAGCCTCCAACACTTTGGTCTAACACACCTGGTTCAATAATGGTGCCACTGTGCAGTGCCCACCATGGCATCACAAAATTCACCCTTAAATTTGCATCTAACGCTCAGATTACCAGTGCCAATAATTTTTCATAATTTACTAATTTCACCAAAGAAGGATGCTTTTCCATACACATGCCAGCCGAGCATGGCCCATATGCTCGGCTCGTTACAAATTCCGGAATAATCAAACCCATGGCTCTTTTCCCAAGCTGAGAGTCCACAAATCACAACAGATCATCTGTGGAAGGTCATTCTCACACCATCACGTTCCACCGATGCCCCAATGGTTGTCCGGTGGGCTATCACATTCCTGTCCATGCGGTACGACCCACGTCCATAGACCAGCACAGCATGGCAGGTCACCACATGCTGGCTGTCCCAGAGTCTCAGGGTTACGCTGCCAGGCCACATGCCCAGGCGGTCACGACATCAGGCCCATGTTGACCATCCATGGTGACGCCACCAAGGCGCGGCCCACAACACCTCCCTCTAGTGGTCCTCATTATACACCATCCTAGGTGACTGTGAGAAACCACCTTGGACCCCCTGGAGGTCTTAACCCCCACCAAGGTCCGGCAACTCTGACGGCCCGAGACACTCACTCGGGCGGCGCCCCAATGAACAAGGGATGCCACACTCCACCAGACTCGCCGTGGGGCCCAGGTTGTACCATGACAACCTTCCTCTGGTTGTTCTGCCCCTCCCTGCAGCTGTTCCGCATTCTCTATGGGGACCAGTTCTTCTGAGAATCTATTTACCGACTCTTCCATATCCAAGTCCAGCTCGGAGCCAAAACACCCCCCCTGCTGGGTATCCAGTTTCCGAGCCTCTTGTACCCAATCATGGTTTGTGGTGAGGGCCCCCTCGGTCACTCTAACCTCATCAACGTACCGACTTACCTCATCTACCAGGCTCTGTTGGACCTGGGCAACCTCCTCCTCGATTATATTGTCACAGGTGTCCAGCCGCTGAGTAAAATAGTTCACATCATCATCCCCAATCAATCCTGGCCCCAACAGGTCGTCATCTATACATACCCGGTCCGGTTCCATAACACGGACCTCAAATATATATTTTTTCCCCCTGTTGCTCTGAACCACCGCCCTGGCATTGCACAATTCCAAATTCTTCGCCCTGTTGTTGAATTGTGAATTATTCGCCCTGAATTATTCACCCGATAGCCTTCCAGGTCTTCATTCAACAAACATTCCCGATCTTCCAAACATTCCAAATTTTCTTCCCAAAATTCCCCATTTACTTTTGGGTTTTCCCTGTTTACGTCTAGACACTCCCCATTTACCTCCAAACATTCTGTAATCAAATTTTCCCCCTCATGTCCCCCAAACACATCAGCTTGGGTCTCACACTCTTCCATTCCCACTGTCAACTCCCCCCCATTTTGATTCAAATTCTGCCACCCATGGCTTCTCCTGTTTCCTTAATATAGTCTCTACTTTGACCTCAAATTCACCCAGTCTGTCCGTAGTTTGATTCTGCACTCTCCCCTCTATGTTATCAATTCCTTCCCCCAGTTGTTGTGTTATTTCCCCAATTTTTCCCTCCAATTGTTCATTCATCTCCCTTGTTTCATTCATTTGTTCGTTCATTCCCTCTATCTTCCCCTCCAATCCATCATCGCTCCCGAGCGAACCCATCAAATATCTGAAAATGCCATGGACACAACCCAAAGAAAGGCAGAGTCAATGGGAAGGACTGCCCTTCCACACACGCAATGCATGGCCTTAAGCAAAAGAACAAAAATTCCCACACCAGAAGGCGACTCGGGTCCATAGATGAATGGCCCTTCCTGCCGCTCCCGTAGGGAACAGGTGTACTAGTATAAATAAATACACATAATTAAATAAATAAATAAATAAAAAATGAAAAAGATGCAGTTTTGTAAGAAAATATCGATACACGGTCCCTTTTTGCTCACCGTCTGCACTCTTGCTCTCTGGGGGCACTTCCGCCACGATGCACTTAAAGGTCGGATGTGCACCAAAGCCATCCTGCTTAATAGCTTTTCACGGAGAAGAGAGGGAGGGGGGAACGTTGTCACAAT